>NW_010337362.1:0-6375 GCF_000700745.2 Antrostomus carolinensis | reverse complement strand
CGTCACGGGAGATTTTACACCATGACTAAAACTGCTGACTTTCCAGCAGGATGTTTAACCTCCCACTCCAGACTCAGTGCTTGCTTTATTTACTGATGCAGCCTCTAGTTGTTACGTGGCAGAAGAGTGGTGGTAAAGGCTCTGCCTTGGGAGCATACGTGTGAGAAGAGAAAGTACCACCCAGCATTGTAGTCTCTCCTCTGTAACAGTAGGCAGAGCCCTCATCTGCAGACAGGGAACTATTGCAAGGAAAGAGCATGAAAAGGACTTGGAGTTCACTGTCAGCTTTGATCCCAGCAAAAAAATTATCTATAGAATAGAGCATCCCAGGCTGCAATATATCTTCTGTTACATTCTCTGTGCTGGGAGGGAGGATCCGGACAGGGTCCACTGCAAAGGCAAGAGCTGCAGGGAGGTTTTATGGCCATGCAGTTCTATTAGAGATGCGGCACTCTGGTGTCAGGAGATTGCGTTGGGACAACCTACAACACACCTTTTGCTGTTCAGCAGCAAACCACCATCCAGGGGTCAAACCTTTGCCTGCAATTGCACCAAAATGTTATTTTCAGTGAAATAGTTGGTAGTCGATTATTACTCTGAAAGATCAATAATACTTAAATGATGACAGTTTCTTAATGTCACAGAAATACCAAATTTCTTATTAGCAGCTCTTTTGTAGTAGAAAAAATATACCTCAAAATACAAAAGTTCAAAATGGGAAAACACGTAAGCCTTGCTAACTTGTGCTTTGGGCTTGGTTCAGTCACTGCCAACGTTCACAGGTACTTTATGAGTGACAAGGTTTTATTTTGAATCCCAGCTTCCTGAGTCATGGGATTTTATGAGATTCTTCCCTCTTGTCCTTCCCCTCCTGTCAAAGGATGATGTTGGCAGCCGTTGTGGGGTATTTCAAACTGCAGGCTTCCTAAAGCCTCAAAAAAGAGAAAGCAAACAACCCACCTTCAGTGTGTATATACATACACATGCATACACCCATACACCTGTAGGTTTATGGGTATATATGGTATGGATGGGTGCGTCCATGTGTATCTGCCTATCTGTATGGAGGGAGGGAGGGAGAGAGTGACATAAACATCTCATGACCTTTGTGGAGGCGAGGATTTCAGGTTTTAGAAGGCTGTCACTGGCAATGCCAGCCCTCAAAAAAACCCCTTAGTTAAAGTTTGGAGGTACACAGCTGGTTTGGAGAAGACTAAGCACACTGCCAGACTAGATCCTTTAGGAGACAGTACACTTATGTCTGGGTCTTGCAAGTACTTGATCCACTTAAGCAGCTTTTTACATGGGTAGAGGTGGTAGACAGCGAGGAGTGCAAGCCACCCATGAAGGAGCACAAGAGCTCCGTCTCTTCCAGCAAGAGATTCCAGCACCCTAATAATGCACTTAGTTTTCTCACTCATGGTAGTAAAGCTTGCATCATACATTGTGAGGTCAGAAGCTAAGGATCCAAAAATTACATTCTTCCTCATGAGTAAGCTTTAGCATGATCTGGAATGACTCATCAGGTTAAAGGGTTGTAAGGCCAAGCCATTTTTGAAAATATGCTTTTAAATATTGTCTGAGTTTTCTGAGAAATAAATTTTTCTGTAAAAAGCATGAAGAATTGCATCCAGTAGGCGTTAAATATTTAAATACATTTTATGTCAAGATTTGTAATTGCTGTAGATTGTCTTATTTGTCTTTATTTTTATTTTCTATGCCAAAATAAATTTTAAAGCAAAAAACCACTACATAAATGCTGGCAAATATTCTTACTATCCAGTATATTCAGACTTATTTAATTAACTTGTCAGGCTTGGTTTTCACCAGGCTCTTTCTGTGGCTATGACAAATTATATCTTCCAGATCTGATTATTCATTAGATGTCTACTGTGAATTTCAGGCTCCCTCATGCTTAAAATGCAGTGCATGTTTAATGGGATTAAGAATTAAAATGTGTTTCTTAATTTTATGTAATTTATGACTTAAAATTACATAATTTAAATTCTAAGGATGCTACAGAACACATCAATTAACTGTACTGAGCTATTTAACTTTTCTAATAATTTTTTTGACTGCACCACATATACTTTCAGACCTGAAAAAAATGACTGAACTGTTTATTACTGAGATTATTTTAAAAGCTTTGTTTTGATTTCAGTGGTGGGCACATTTTAATCCCCTTTTGGAGTAAATAATGAATGATTGAATCCTCATTGAAGTTATCAGAAAGATTTGATGATGAAATTAAACATTATGTTAGAGTATTGTTTCTCACTGTTTCTCGAATGACATAATAAAGTCTTGGGAAGCTCATTGAAGGACTTTGAAGATGTGGACATCTCACTGCTGAACTACAGTAAACTGAAGAGATTTTACTCTCCTGTAATAGGGGAGCAGAATTAGGGTGAGGTTCTCAGTAGCTGCTGCTCAGAAACCTTCAAGCCTGGCCCAGTGCACAGCAATGGCTACAGGGAGGTTCCTACAGATTCCTATACATTCTGGATTAGATGGATTAGAGCTGTATTGCACAGACTGCAGTTGGTACATTATTTTCATATGCCTGTTTCTCTGGAAAAAGTTATTTTATCTTTTTTGTCATGAAGATAACATCACTTTTTTTTTTTTTTTTTTAAATGAACTATTAAGCACAGCCTTAGGTAAAATTTGCATGAGAAATTATTTGTAGCACGCAGCCAACCACCACTTCATCATACTTACAGGAAACCCCTTCCTCTCTCAAAAAAGCAAAATTTAAAAATAGGACTCTATATGCAGAGCTTGATGTTATTGCTGCTGTCTTCAGCTGCAGTCCTGTCATTTATGACAGCTGCATAGTTTGCACAACACAGGTCTTTACAGGCTGAGAGTACGCTGAGAGAAATTCAATGTTTATGAAAATACCATTAGAGTGATAAGCAAGAAGGAGGACGCAGTGGGAAAAATAAGTTTAAAGGACAACATAAGCATCCCAGAAGAGTTCCAATAGATCTTTTAAACTGTCTTAACTGGGAAGGAAAATATCCCCTGCACAATTTGCCAAAGATTGCTTCTCCTTCACAAGTAACTTCAAAATCCAAATGAAAGACTTTTCCAAGAGATATTTCCTACTTCAGCTACAGCCACTGGGCTTGGGAATGCATTAGGTCAAGCAAATCCTACAGCTTGCATTAAGAAGACCTAAAATCAACAAACCTTCGTGTCTTACTTATTAGGCAAACACCTGTCAGGAAGATTAAGATTTAATGTTAACAGGTTACATTTCTTGCAGCCCTTTTGTCTGTGATATCTGTGGTGATACCTTATTCTCTCCTCTTCCTCTGTAACATGTTCCTCTATGGCATCTTCTGCTGCATGGGAGAAGCCCCCAGAGGTCACCTCATCTTCCTGTACTGCATTTTCAAGTCCCTCTTCTGCTGTGGTGCCTGTAAGAAAACAGCTGATGTTTAACAGCTTGAGAGAGGCAATTGCAAAACAGGAGCTACATTAAAAGTGCAAGAAACTGTAATACAGGTGTTTTTTTTACATTTGACAGTCTCCCCTTCTCCAAAACAGGTATGGACAAGTATGGGGCTTGTTCTCTTAGCGTCTCATCTACAAAGAGCAACTCAAGAGCAACACAGAGCATTAAGATCCTGTAGAAGGTTCTTATAAACATTAATTAAATATTTAAAAATAATAATATGTATGCCCAGCCCCAGTTAACTGAGGCTGGTTACATAAGCAGCCATTTTGCTGCTGGTGGACTTTCTTCTCTGCTTGGCAAAAATAGCTGGAAAATAGGTTTTTCTGATTTGTAAAACTAGCTTGTGCCTCTGCCAGTTTCAGACAGTCACATGAATCCAGTTTTACAACCTGAGATGGAAAGCCTTGTTGAAGCCATAGTAGGCAACAAGCCCTACGGGCGATAAAATAATCCCTCAATGCCAGATGTTCCTCAGTTTTGGATTGAAGGGGCTGTGATTAAGGCACTGTTGGGCATTCACAGTGTTCAGGGTAAATTTTGCCATTGAGTTTTTGAGGAAAGAATTGGGGTCTGCAGTCAGGGATGGTTTCAATAGAGAGAAATTAGAATAAGGCAAAAAAATCAGCTATTTCTCTGTTCTCTCTCTGGCCCTGCCCAGGTGACTCCATATGTGGCTACATGAGTCATTTGACTTTGGGCATGCTGCTGTGAGATTAGTTTCATGTTTTTAAGGTGCTTTGGCAAGATTAGGTGATAAGTGTTATTTGGGACTCCTACACTCCTCCGTCTGGCGCTGCCTCAACACCCAGGGCTTCAGCAGGTGGCAGAGGTGCCCAGTGCAAGCTGGCGGCAGAGGGATGCGAGCGGCCTCCACCATAGCTGCTTTCCTGCCTGTATCAACATACGAAGCCTCCTTTGTGAGGCTGTGCTGTGCTTTAATTACGAATTAATATGCTCTGCCTGTCATTTTTAATATGCAGCTGTATATATTTTGTCGTCTTCGATTGGTTCTATGGTTATACTTGTATTGAGCGGGATTACATTTTGAGCAGCAGCACAAATCAGTGGGAATAAGAAAATATGCTAAAAGTAGAAAAGCAAGATTGTTTTACGCTTAATATAATTTCTCAGATGTTTTACATGCCCACCTCTGCTTCTTTGGGTGGGAAATGGGAAGCATCCTTTCTCTCTTTTTCTAAGCATCTGTGCATTTTCCTGCACTTGAGGGAAAAGCAGCTGGGCAATGACCTAATTCAATGGAAATGAAAGGGATTTCCTAGCAAAGGATGGTAATTTGTGCAGCGCTGCAGGTATGTGAAAGCGCTGTATGGTAACCTGGAAGTACTGAGAGGGGAAGACCTCTGCTGTAACAGAGCTATAATCACCTTGCACTTTCACTAATTGCCAAGAGCTGGAGCTCTTAAGTGCCATGCTATTTTTTATATAAAATCTATTAAATTGCTACATCTTGTCCATTTTCTCCAGACGTGCCTATCAGCCCTCATATCACTGGTCCTCAGCAGCAAGTCTCAGAAATTAATGCAGTTCCTACAGCCTGCCATTCATGAAACTGGTGGTGGTAGAGGACACTCTCTGTAAAGAATAAAAAGGACAGAACTGCTTATAATAATATAATGATATGGGCTTCCCAGCTTCCCCTCTCAAAATTAAACCAGGAGTAATCTTCCACATACAATGCCTTGCCTCAGAGCAGACTCTTGCATATCTAATCACTGTTACTGCACATCAGGGGGATGCTGGTGGTCACTCCTGCTTACATTTTCACATGTTTTTCAGCAGACTGATCAACTAAGCAGGTTTTCAAGAATACATAAAATGCGTTGTGTTTTTGTAACAGTTGGATTCTTCATTCTCAAATGTTAACCTCTTCTACAGCTTTCTTGTGTCGCTTTTATAGGTCTGATAGATTGAGCATGCATCAGTTACAAAAAAAAATCAAAAGGGACAGCAGCAAAGAGCACACAGGTGACTTTTAGCCAGCTTAAAAATATAATACCTTAATAATAATATCTGTGAAATTCCTCAGGAATTTGCTAAATTAACCTATTACTGTGCTCCTTAAAATTTTGCCTGAGAAGTGTTTTTATGGTGGCTAAATTAACAGTATTAATTTCCAGAGCTGTGCATTTTTACATTAGCTTTACTGAGTATATGGAGATGAAAGAGAGTGAAAGTATAAGAAAACCATTAGCATTAACACCAATGGAATAGGAAATAACAAAAAATAAGACTTTTTTCACATTTCTACAAGAATATAACAAAAGAGGACATGCATGTCTATACCATTGTAATTAATAACTATTTAAATATAAATGCTAATTCAATTAATATTTTTCAAAGAGGCTGCCACAGATGTGACAATGAATAAATAAGAATATTCTACGGTTCCCTTATCTAGCATATTCCATTTTACTGTGCTTTGCACATATTAACTGGAGAGTAAATCTGACATCAGCCTGAGATGAAGGTAAGTGTGTTTCATTCCATGTTAGTGAGAGAGAAAAGAAACACAGAGGGCTTGGGTGATCTGCATAGAAATGTCCTGATGCTCGTTCCTTTCCTTCCTATGTGATGTAAAAAATGAGCTGAAAAATAATGTCTGAATTGTACCTGCATGCACATCATTGTCTGTGCATTGTTTTCTTCTGAACGTTAGCACCAGCCAGTGAATATAGTGTTATTTTTATATATGCAGAAGTATGAAGTAATAGCCTGCTTTTCTATTATATTTTAAACTACAGCATGTTTATATATTTACCAAACCTGTCTGTGAGAAAGGAAAACATGCAGTGAAGAAGATAAAAATTACTCACATTTTGAAGAGTAATTAAATCAAAATTACAATCATAGCTAAATCAGATAAAAATGATTGAAATGTTATATATATA
>NW_010337361.1:0-2189 GCF_000700745.2 Antrostomus carolinensis | reverse complement strand
TCTGGGATGCTGATTCTATGCTAACCCAGAGCAAACAGCCCCATTTGGTGACCATAGCCTCTCCCACCAGCCCAGCTGGCTGCACCTTCATTGTGCTCATGCCACCAGCACCCAAGTAGGAACAAGATCCACCCTGAGCCTTGACCCGTGGTTCCACAGCATGGCCATGGACTCACCCAGGATGACTGGAGTGAACATCCTGGGGTTTTAACTCCTCTTTCACTCCCTGCGTTTATTCTTCACTTGTGAAATATTAACAGCTCATGATTCATCAACAGCAAGAAGGAGATTAGGGACACGTGTCCGGATTCATGTGGCTCTGCCAGACACACACACACCAGCAGGTAGATGCAGATATGGATCCAGAGGCACCTCTCACCCTCCAACACCACTGGTAAGGCTGTTTTGGGGATATATTGCACATTTATCCCCATCCTGGTGCTGGCATCTCATTAGGCACAAGCCAGGAGTGAGCTCAAGCATCCCTGTGCTGGGAACAACATTCCTGAACTGGGCTCAGCATCCCTGTGCTGGGAACAACATCCCAGAGCCAGGCTCAGCATCCCTGAACTGGGCTCAGCGTCCCTGAACTGGGCTCAGCGTCCCTGCACTGGGCTCAGCAGGGGCTCAGTGCTGCTGCCGGCATCTCCATGAGCAGCTCTGTCTTTGGAGCCTAGGAGCTGCCAGGCTGCCCAGTTACACACCAGTGCCAACCAGTTACGCTCCAGACTGGTGGGAGCTCTCCAGATTTACACCAGGGGAGAACCACCAGCAGGGTTTAACCCCCTATTTATTGCTTATACACCATGGCGACACCATGACACGGCCAGCATCCCATTTAACTTGTGAGGCAGCCAGGGGCATGGTGAAGGCATCACGTGGTGGCTCTTCACACCCAGATCCCCTGTTTCTCTCTCCTTTGGGAGATCCATGTTGGATGAGAGCATCCTCCTTCCATCTGCCCTCACCTTCCCCATCCTTCCCAGGAAAATCCCCCTGGCCAGCCCCACCACCACTCCCCACCCAGGCTGTGCCTGGTCTAATTGGTTACAGGCTCCTGCAGGCTTTGAAAGATGAAAAGCCCTCGACAGGAGAAGTGTTGAGTGTTCATGGTTTATTAATGGTGAGCCATCATTATTTTACCTTTCAAGTGCCAGGGTGACAGCGAGGAGGGAAGTCGACGGGGGGAAGTGACATGAACCCACCCCAACTTTCTTCTCCATCTCCTGCCATGGGGTATCGCCTGCTCCAGCCCCGCAAGCGAATGCCGCCGCTGCTTTCTGATGGGCTGTTGTACAGATTTATGGCGTGTGTCCCCCCCACCATCCAGTAAAACAGCATGGGAGAAACAAACAAACAAAGCAGCAGATGCCAGGAGCCTCCAGCACTTCATCACCCAGGCTCAGCCATCCCCATGGGGGTCCAGCTGGGGAGGAGCATCGCTCCTTACACACACACACACACACACCCCACCTCAGCCCCAGACCCTCGGCCGAGCGGAGATCAATCTGCTGCCTGCCCCATCGTTATCCCAATTCCCATGTTTTCAGCTGCCACATCTCCCTGTGGCTCCCATCCAAATGTTCATTGTGAATTATTGTCCCCAAAGGGCTGGGCTTTGGTGGGAGAAAGGAAAAGGGGAGTTTGGCAGCACCGTGTCCCTCCATGATGTCCCCCAGACTAGAGATGTGGCTGGGATGGGTGAGCAACACCAGAGCAGAGATGCGCCTGGGGAGGGGTTTGATGGAGGAGGGTGGTCCAGACCCCATCCCAGACCAACACTCCCACCCCATCCCCAGGATGTGATGTCACTGCAGAGCAAGGAGCGGGTGGTGGCGCAGGGGACACGGAGCAGCACAGGGGTTGCAATGGGTTTTCAAAGGTGATTTTTTTAAAATTATTATTATTTTTTTATTATTATTGGCATAAATAATTCATACACTGTCACCTCACCAAACACTGCACGAGAAACCACGGGAACTACTGGCTATCCATTTCTGCAGGTCACAGAGATTCGCACTCAGTCAGACAGCTGAAATTATAAATACTTTCTTCAAGTGTAGAAAAACGTTATAAATGTTCCTGTACAAATTTACAGCGGGGAGATCCAGCGTGCCTTTCTCAGCGATTTCTTTCTTTTTTGTGTTGGTTTGTGAGTGATAGATTTATTTATTTATTTATTTATTTAT
>NW_010337360.1:43654-53093 GCF_000700745.2 Antrostomus carolinensis | reverse complement strand
CGCCCCGGCGGGCCACGCCCCCGCGCTCGCGCCGCTGCCCTGCCGCGCCCCCTGCCGGGCTCTTGCATCCATTGCCAAGTTGCTCCCGGGGGGAAACCAAAGCCCCGTTCAGGGGGGAAAGATTCGCTTCAGGGGCAAAGCCTGGCTTAGGGAGCAAAGCCTCCCTTAAATTGCAAAGCCCCTCTTAGGGAGCAAAGCCCTGCTTGGGGAGCAAAGCCCCTCCTGGGGAGCAAAGCCCTGCTTGGGGAGCAAAGCCCCTCCTGGGGAGCAAAGCCCTGCTTGGGGAGCAAAGCCCCTCCTGGGGAGCAAAGCCCTGCTTGGGGAGCAAAGCCCCTCCTGGGGAGCAAAGCCCTGCTTGGGGAGCAAAGCCCCTCCTGGGGAGCAAAGCCCTGCTTGGGGAGCAAAGCCCCTCCTGGGGAGCAAAGCCCTGCTTGGGGAGCAAAGCCCCTCCTGGGGAGCAAAGCCCTGCTTGGGGAGCAAAGCCCCTCCTGGGGAGCAAAGCCCTGCTTGGGGAGCAAAGCCCCTCCTGGGGAGCAAAGCCCTGCTTGGGGAGCAAAGCCCCTCTTAAGGAGCAAAACCTGGCTTGGGGAGCAAAGCCCCTCCTGGGGAGCAAAGCCCTGCTTGGGGAGCAAAGCCTCCCTTAAGGAGCAAAACCTGGCTTGGGGAGCAAAGCCCCTCCTGGGGAGCAAAGCCCTGCTTGGGGAGCAAAGCCTCCCTTAAGGAGCAAAACCTGGCTTGGGGAGCAAAGCCCCTCCTGGGGAGCAAAGCCCTGCTTGGGGAGCAAAGCCTCCCTTAAGGAGCAAAACCTGGCTTGGGGAGCAAAGCCCTGCTTAGGAAGCAAAGCCCCACTTGGGGAGCAAAGCTTTCCTCAAGGAGCAAAGCCTGGTTTAGGGAGCAAAGCCTTCCTTAAGAAGCAAAGCTTCACTTGAAGAGCAAAGCTTCATTTGAGGAGAAAAGCTTCCCTTAAGGAGCAAAGCCTCTCTTAAGGAGCAAAGCTTTGCTTAGGGAGCAAAGCCTGGCCTGGGGAGCAAAGCCTCCCCTAAGGACCAAAACCTGGCTTGGGGAGCAAAGCCTCCTTTAGGGAGCAAAGCTTCACTTAAGGAGGAAAGCTTCTCTTAGGGGGTGCCCAGCACCACTCTTGCCAAACCCCTTCCACACCATCCTTGTCCTCCCCTCCCCACTGTGAGGCCGGACCAGCCAAGGCTCAACCTGCTTTTCCATCACAGCGCAGTGGGAACTCAGTTCCCTAGGAGGTGTTTATTTGGTTTGTGATCCATCAGCTGCTGTTTGTACCGTAGCTGGGCTTAAGTTAATAGAAAGTGTCAAATGCCATTTTAGAACGCCACTTTTAAGTTGAGGAAGCTACAGAAATGCCTCCAATTTTGAGCTTGTGTCACGACTTATAAAATCTTTGCACAACAGAAAAGCATCCCACGTCCCAGGCTTAACACACGGCAGAATCGCCTGTAGCCAGCGTGTCCCCGTGCCTGGTTCTCCTCTGCCTTATTTTGCACCATATATGGGCTGGATCCAGAGAAATCCTTTCATTGACTGCACTGGAACTGACTCTGCACAAGCTGCTCAGCAAGGAGGCAGTGAAGCATCGCACCCTCTATTAGCTACCAAATTAGAGAAAAAGACGAGGAGTGACTAATTTCAACCTTTTTCATCTCCCCAGGCAGAGATGAGATTTCTTTCCCTCTCTTTCTCAGACACACACATTTAAATTTCACCCAGTGCTGCAGCATTGGAAGTTTTGCAGAGATTTGCTGCTTCACCTAAGGCAGCACAGCTCCCGCCTCTGCATTTAGGTCTGCTCCCAACCAAAGTTCACGCGGGAAAAGGACTGGAATTTAGTAAAGCTGGGATAAGGGCACAGATGTACCACACCAATCTGCTCTGCACCCCCTTCTCTGCTCTGTCCCACCCTCCCCAAACCCTTCCACCTCAGCACCGCATCTCTCCACTGTCAGAAAGGCCAAATTTTAGCTGCTTCTTTGCTCTCTGCTGAGTAAGTTTCCTTCTAATCTCAATAAAGCCTCCAGGATTTGAGCCCAACCAACACAGATAAATCATTGGCTTTGGTCTAAAAGTCAGCCAATTTAGCCTTGGCAGATTTGCTCCATCAGAGGTCACTGAGAAGCAGAGATTTACTAAAGACACTTACGTTTTCTTGGCTTTGCGGTCAAAATCAAGTCCCTCGGTGACAGTCTAACACCTGCCGTTCTTTTATGAGGGAAACCACTATGCTTCTGGGAAGAGGTAAGTTCCTGTGGTTTACGAGGCTTTTTCTACCTCTGATGTCACTGTTATCCTAAAAACCCCAAGTAAAGAGCTCACCGACAACCAGCCTCCTGCACAGAGCAGCCCTGCTGCAGTGGCAGGAGCAGAGGGGCTGCTTTAAATGAGCTTTCTGGGGTTCCCTGTAGATGTCCTGCCAAATGTCCAGCGGGCAGTTGCTTGTCTTTTCTTACTGATCATTTGACTAATTTTTTGCTGCAGCTGTATTCATATATTTCTATTATTTCATTGTTGAAAACACAGTTGATACTGGACCTCTGCTTTTATCTCTCTTGAAAAAAAACACCATAAACCTCTCTCGAGATGTTGGATAGCTTTCCAGGCTGGGGGATCTACTTCTCCATCCAAATTGTATATGCTGATGTCTGCTGGAGAGCCTGTGGTTCATTCTTGGGCCTGGACCTGCAGTTGCACAAGGAATTTGTGGTCTAGGACAAGGAGCACCTGAAATGGGCAAAGTTTGGGCAAGCCATTTCTGAAACAAGTCTTGAAATGTTGTTAACTGGGTTCCAATGCTCAGTAAACCATTGAGAATCCCCTCACCAATGCAGCTATGTAGAGACCTGAAATGCAAATGAGTTCTTGGAGTCCTTCTCCCTGCAGACTTTAATGGATTAATTTGCACCTGTAGAAAAAGGAAAAGAAACCTGATGTGCTCTACCAATGATGGGCAAATGAAAAACACCCAGAGGCTTTTGCCACAGTTGTTTCTCTTTTTTTGTAGGAAGAGGTGTGGTAGGACCTCAAGTCTGTGCTACCACTGATGTTGAAGACTGCTGCAGGAAAGCCCAGCAGAAGAGAAGGTGAAGCAGCAGACGTTCAGCACAACCAAGACAAGCAATGGCGTGGAGCATCCCTCTTCCCAAGGTAAATCCCTGGTGCCAGCAGCCACATCCTGCCCCTAGAACATCAGCTGTAATGCACAGGCAATAGTAGCAAAGATCCAGGGAGGGAGAGGGCAAGGGGAATTTACAATCTTCATTGCCACTTGAGTGACAGCAGAGGCAAGTCGAGTCTCTGTGGTCTCTTCAGCTCCAAGTTAAGGTCTTACGCTTTTGAGAGGCTCGTTGTCAGCATCCTACAAACTACAAAGTGTCACCCTGGTAACTCTTAATCCTGCTTCGGCACAGACTGTTCTGCATGCTCTCTCATCTGTGGAGTTTAAAGGATGAAGCTGTCACTGGGGAAATGTTCTGATTCTGACATTCTTGAGATAGATTGACACAAAGAAAACAGAGTTTATTAAAATGGTGTAAGATGGTGTGATTCCTATTTACATGGGAGCTTCAAAACCCTTTGTTTACAGACAGTCCCTGCAACTAGATCAATGCAGGAATATTCCCCCATGGTGGGCAAGGAAGGAGTGTGAAGTGTGGTATTTCCCACCTTCAACTTTTGGCTTTCATGGCTATCCTGCATTTATCATAGAGATAATAAAGCAGACACCAGCCTTTTACTGTTTTAATGAATATTAGATACTTCCTCAAAACTGGGGAAAGCTGAACTTCAGCTCTCTGTGGCCCCTTTGCTGGGCTCCACAAAGCTTGGAAACCCTCAAAACCTGGCTAAAATGTCACCAGGGGACAGGGGAGGGGATGTTTCTCCATGGGCTGGAACTGAGGATCCTCTCTCTGCTTACAGATAAGGATGCTTTGCCGCTCCCGCAGTCCCTGCAGCATCTCCACTGCCCTCGCTGGCTTCAAGGAGTTTCAGAGTGTATGGATTTCTTCTGCAAGAGGTACCTAGGAAGATCAATTTCCTATATGCTATCTTGTCATAGTTGTATCCCTTTGAATAAATCTTTGCAGATGTATAACCTGAGAGCAAGAGTCTGTCTGCAGAGGTATTTTGCTGTCCATACATGCCACAGCCCCTGAGAGTAAGCACCTTCCTTCTGTGACCTTTAGATGTTAGAAGGTTGAGCAGTAACCTGGTTTTCTTTTCAAAAGCTTTTTGAAAACAGAAGCCTTATTTGACTTGGTACAGAAAAGCCTGTTTCAGAAACTCCCTCGAAAATACTTATTTCAAAGAACCCTGAGGTTCTGATTAAGATATTTTTGTTGCCTCGATTGAGGTGAGTTTTCTTTTCTGTGAGCGGTTTAATCCCTCCTGTCTGCAGTTTTTTGAAGAGCACTTGCAGAAGTGGTGTCCACCTCTAGATGGTGTGTTTTACTCAGAAGAACATGATGCCTGGGCTTTTACATAACTTTTGCTCACTTATCTGAGGTTGCAAACACTTCCCAACCAAACCACACAGATGTTAATATTTCCTTGTTTTCTTAACATGAGGCTCTGCCTGCAATGTAATACAAAAACGATAACAATATATTACTTAGATGACTAAAAAAAGTGGATTATATGGCACATTTAGTTGGACATGTGAGTTATCTACTATGTAACGTATCTAATATGCAACTGATTGCATTCTGGGTTCAGTCCTGTGCTGACTAAATTAAAACAGAACCTGATTTTTTCTAATACAATGCCTCTGCTCTTGTACTTCAATATAAGGAGAGAGGGAAGGGATGAAGATGGGCAATACCACAAGGCCAAACTAGTGGTGGTGTTGCAATAACTAACCCCATCTACAGCATTTATACTTCTTTTCTCTGGACAGTACAGAATGGAGCTATGATGCTTTTGAGAAAAAAAAAAAAAGTATTTTTTTTTTTCCTGCAAACTTTTGAAGCTCTTTGAGAGCTGTGGGCTGCTTGGGCAGATGATTCCTGACTGTTTTAAGTTGGTTTCTGTGGGGCATGATGCCCCAAACCCTAAAGAACTCTTTCCAAATATCAATTAATTAAAATTTAAAACCTTTCTGTGAGGCAAATTAAGTGATCCTGACATAGTCTTCATATCCCAGGCCCCTTTCAGGATAGCACAGTTGCTGTAAATATGTAGCACGACAGTTCGGGACAGATAATAAAGAAGATGACTATCAGATCTGTGTCCTGGAGGATGATCACAACTCCCTGCAGTCTGAATTTGCATCTTAGCAGACACAACTCTTACCATGATGGTAAGAGGACAGCAGGTAGAGATGAACTTTGCTGTGGGATGTGCAATAACCAGGGAGTTACACATTACATGTGTGTAAGGCTGTGCTGGGCTGTACTATAGACCTTGTAGAATTGCTCTGTGGAAATGTCTTGGAAGAATCAAAATCTGATCTATCGTTGGACTTGTGATTTTATTTTTGACCTGGTTTTTGATAATCTGGAGGAAAAGTGTACAGAAAGATGCCTGAAAAGAATGAGCATCACAGCTTATGTTATTCTGGTTTAATTCTCTAATACTCTTCAATACCCAGGAGTGTAAGTAAGTGACATACCCTGGTCAACCAAATGACTTACTTGAAATAGAGAGTGGTTTCCTTCTGAATGTCAGCATTTCCCTGCTTGAAGGAACAGCATGAGATAATTTAATGCCCCAGTTTTGGTCACTTTAGAAAAGCAGTGAGGAGGACAGAGAGAATTAATACCAGTACTTTGGAGCTAGGGATAAGAGCCATTTGGTTTTGCTGCTTTTTGTTTTGAGGGTTTTTTTGTTGGTTTTTTTTTTAAGAAACTGAAAGAACATGTAGTTGTCTTCACTGTTCTTGGGCATAGGAATGGTACAGATAAATTAACTAGGAGCAGAAAGGACACCAACCTCCTTGCACTATCCAGCTGAAATGTACAGAAAGTAATCAAATAGAATAAATGATAAAAAAGAAATTAGATCAAAAAATCTGCTGGGCTTTCATAACCTAAAATCTTCTTCATAACACAGGTAAGGAAATTGCTTGTGCTGACTTCAATGGGTCCAAGATTTTCTTCATGATTTCTAACCTGAAATAACTGCTTTTAGAAGTTTATAAAAAAAAAAGCCTTGTATGGAATCAACTTTTGCAGTGCATTATGAGTAATATCTACTGCTTTTATTTTACATCTCAGCTTAGTGATAGGAATAAAACCCTTGTAAATAAGGGTTATTTCCACTAAAAGGCTATTATGAAATTATCTTTGATGCTGAGGCTACAGTCTCAGTTCCCAAGCGTAAAATAACACTTCAGGATATAAACAGCTTTGTTACTTCTGCTTAAATACCCTGTTTACTCCAGGAGCAGCCTAGGGAGGAGTGAGGGTGCAACCTGGGCTGCTTCACTGCGGCATGCGACATTTCACGCTCTGCTGGCGGGTCCCTGACAAAAGGCCACCACACAGGAATTAGGCTTTCACGTGGTTATCTATCTCAGGGTGTTGCTAGAGGGTTTCATTTAGCTTTTGACTAGGAGATTTTTCCTCCCAATTGCTGAGAGGCCCATAAATACCATCAGAAGTACCTCTCCCATCGAGCCCCTCTCTGGTTTTGCTTGATGTCACCGGGGCTGAGCGTCTACATGGTTATTGCTGGGTCCTGATTTAATGCAGTGTTCTTCTTCATTGGTTTCAGATGCTGGAGGTGGTTGTTGAGGTTCATTCCTTCATCATTTGGGTTTTTTCTTTTTTCTGGTTTATATCCCCCAGTTTTGGTGTGGATGACAGACATTCCTTGCTGCAACACAGGAACCATGGGGAAAAGACAGCACTTCTTTTATGTCTTTCTTAAGACAGCAGAGTCTTCTCTGTCCCTCTCCTGCTTCTTCTTGGCCTCCTGGTCTTCTTCAACCTCCCAACCTCTGCTGGCCTTCCACTCCCTTCCAGCCTCTCCCACTTTTTGGCCTCCTGTTTACCCTCTTTGAGCCTCCAATCCCTCCTGGCCTCCAACCCTTTTCAGCCCCCAATGCCTCCAGACCTCCGACTATTTTTTGGCCTCCCACCCCTTTTTGGCTTCCCATCCTCTTTTTCTGGCTTCCCACTCCACTAATCAGCCTCCCACCCCTTTTCTGCCTCCAAACCAACCCCTCCTAAACTCCCACCTTCTTTTTGGCCTGACACCTGCTTTTTTGGCTGGCCACCTCTCTCCCAGCCTCCCATGCCTTTTTAGCCTCCCACCCCTTTTTGAATCTCCCATCCTTTTTGGCCTCCCTCCCATTCTTGGCCTGCAATCCTGTTTTCAGTCTGCCACCCTTTTCTTCTGCCTGCAACCCTGTTTTCAGCCTGGAAGCCATACTTCAGTTCTTTTTCATCCTCTCACCCCTTTTTCAGCCTCTCACCCCTTTTTAGGACTTTTTGGCCTCTAACCTCCTCCTGGCCTCTCACCCGTGTTTTGGCAGCCCCTGTTTGGTGTTTCATGAAGGGCAGCACCACAGCTGGGCTATTTTAGATTCTGGAAAACACACCTGAGAGGCTGTTGATCACATTTTTTAACAGCAGGTTGTTTGCAAGGAAACTGCTGAGAGCGTTTGCACTCAGAATTTAATCAGACCCAAAATATTCAGAGAAGCCTCAGCAACAGCGCTCTTCTTCTCCTCGTCTGCCAGCTGGGCGTCTGTGCAGGCGAATGTGGGGAGAAGTAGTAGATCTGCTCACACAGATACATTGCCTCTGATATTAGCCTTATCATCTTGCTTTCCTGTGTCCCCACAATCTTTTGGCCATGTCTTAGCATCAGCTGTAATTGTTATTTAAGACTAAAAGCCCTCGTGCTCTTGGGAGAAGGTAGTACCTCCCACATTGGTGGTCCTACCTCACCTGGAGTGATGGCACAGGGCATGGAGAGCCTGACAAGGGCAGCTTGCAGAGACCAGGCTGGTCTCTTGTCCCCTTTTAGCCTTGGTAGCTTGGGTAAAACCTTCAAAATGGATGTTTTCAGCCCACACATTGTTCTTCTCCCCAAAGTTCTCTGTATCCCATTCAGCCATCTGTATTGTTCTGGCTGTTTTCCTGTGGAAGACAAGTTTTAAGTTTATTCATGCACTAAGAAATGCATTTTCCAAGCTGTGCAATGATTGTCAGCTTCCTAAAAAGCAGTGGTGGGACAGAGCATCTCAGATCTACCAGTTCTATCTCAGACTTGTTTGAAGTTCAAGTAATTAGATTTGCAGGACAAATCTTAACGTTCCTTCTCCCATGCTCTTACCTATTTTGGCAGTCAGCTAAGGGAGGTGAGTTTAATCTGTTACTCCAGCCATACTGACCATTAACCTTGGATCCTCATTTAGGACAATATTTAATCACAAGGTTAAAAAGCCTTGAATGGAGTCATTTTTATAAATGATAATCTGAGCCATTTGTCCAGTTCAAAGCCCTGAGAGTTAACAACAGGAACATCTGCAAGACAGTTACTGTGGCAATCGATTCCAAAATACAGATAACTCAATAATTTTTAATAGTACCCCACCATTAAATTGTACTCTGCTATTTTTATTGATCTCTGCTTATTATGTGTGTTATACTAATTTCTAATAATCTATCTGCCCTTTTTCATTTACTTACTGGTGATTGTCAGATTTAGCTCTGGTTTGGTACTGGAAAGCCTATGAAGCAGACTGGATCTACCATCTTAATTATTATTCCAATTCACTGGATGAAACAAATCTGAATGAGGAACTAACATTTAGCCACATTCGAGTGATGAATTCTTGTAGTCCAGGGGAATTAATACACACAATTATTTTGTCTTTGCAGGTTTTAGAGACCCAGTCCAAATTTCAGATTTTTCCCTGGAACCATTTTCTCCCATATTAAGTCTGTCACAGAGAGAAAAGCCACCTGGCCCTTACCTCACCTTTGCCAATGCCTCTGAAGCAACACTGGAGCACAATTATATTAAGAACCAAAAATTATGACCACTCTGTTATCTGCTCTGGGATCTTTTATAACACCAGAGCTCTCAACAGACCTTTGCCCCAGAGACCAGCCTCAGCTTTGCAGGGGAAGGCTGCAGTGTGGTGATCAAAGGGTGCTGAACTGGAAACCCAGAAGCTCAGCCCTGCTTGAAGTGGATGTGAGGACAAGTTGGCTCTGGAACTGACTGCTGGAAAGGGAAGAGGCCTGAAGATATTGTGATTTTTGGGTGTAGATGCAGTTGCTCCTTCAGCCTGAGGGTATCTGCATCCTTAGTCATACAGCCAAGGTGGCTTGTGCAGGGAATTTGGTTCCTATATTTCCCTGTATTAGGGTTCCTGTCAGGTTTTCCTTGCTAGACAATGTCAAAAGGAGACAGGCGTGGGGTGAAAATCCTTGAAGAAGCCTGTGAGGTGGTGCCAGAGGTT
>NW_010337360.1:36840-43619 GCF_000700745.2 Antrostomus carolinensis | reverse complement strand
AGGTGGTGTGGTGAAGGGCATTGTGTTGTGCTGTCTGGGATGAGTTGAGAAAAAAAGGTCATTAGAGATGCCAGGTGGCTTGGTGCTAGAGTAGAGCTGTGTGTTGTGCAGCACAAGAGAGGTTTTAAAGCTAAGCTGCTTGCACAGCTCCTCAGCTTCCCCTGGACTTTCTTGTTCTTAGAATTAAGAAGCTTCATGCAAACTGCCATTTCTCATGGGAATTGGATCAGGTGCTTGCTCAGGAGGATTCAGTGGTTTGTTTTTTAGACATCTTTGACCAGGAAGAGTTATACAAATATGTTCCTCAGCAGAAAGATCTTTGGCCAGAAAGAGTTATACAAATATGTTCCTTAGCAGGAAGATCTTTTCCCAGCCAGACTTCCTTGCACCCTCCCCAGTTTCCATCTCCCACCAGGTAAGTGCTGTGCTCCCGCTCCCTTGGCATTTCAGAGGGGTGGGCTGATCCCCACTGCTGTCACTGGAGAGGGCTGTGCTTCAGTCCCCATGGAAACAATTTGGAGAGTTTTTGAGCTTGTGTAGCATCGCTGTGCAGTGTTTCCCCTTCCCTTTTACTTCCATCAGGAGGGCTGCAAAGCTTTAATTCATTACTGTTTGAAAAGCACTTTGAGATCCTTGAAGCAGGTGCTACAGAGGAGCAAAGTGTTATTACCTCAGATTAACTGTTTCTGTTTTGCCCTGGAGTCACAGCTGTGAGTGTTCGCTGTGTCTGGTGGAAGCCAGAATAAGGGAGTGAGGTCTTCCCTAAGGATGGACTCCTGGAGAGCTCTTCTGGCAGCACAACCGTGCTGTACAAAGTCACCTCGACATCGACAGGAAGTCTGAGCGAAACTTCTGCGGCTGCAGTCAGACAGGGAACGCATTCTGGAAAGCTCAATAGTCTGATTTACCCAGGCAACATGGAGGGAATTCATAAGAAGAAATGTCACCGCACGGTGCACATGCTCTGGTGTGTATCCAGACATAGCAGCCACCAGGACAGACCAGGTGAGAGCTCACAGCACTCTACACAGCATGGGGAACTGGGGTTCCACTGCCACCTTGGATGTGAGGGTCACCCCCCAAAAGCTCTGCTAGAAGACGCTATTTACTGCTGTTAAAATATCCAGCCACTGCAGGGGTGTATATCCACTTAATCCAGTTGCAATTACGAGGCCAATTTCTTCTCCTGACCTCAGTGGTGTCAATGCAGAGCTCTCTGGTGCAGCTTGGAGCAGATAGCACCCTGGTGCTGTGGCAGAGTAGTACTGCACACTTGTCTATAATTCAGGAATGTAACATGCTACAGCCTAAGGGATTTTATGTTTCTATTCCCTACCAAGTGTCTCACCACCTTTCAGATATGTGCTGCTCTCCAGCCCCACCTAAGCTCCTGATAAACCCACTTGCACTTGGGAATCGCTGTGTAGCTCTGGGTACTTCTGCATCTATGGGTTGGGCTCCAGTTTCCCCATCCCTCACTCCTTTATCTGCTCCCTTGTGTGGGAGACCCATGGGGTGGGTCCCCTGCAAAGTCCTCTCCAGCTTCTAGACACACTGGCCTCCCCAACTCTGGCAGAGGAGTCTGCAGTTGCTGACTAGGTTTCCCGAAGAGTCTGCCAATGGATATTTTGTCTGGGCTTTTTCCTTCCCTCCTTCAGTTCTGGAGTTTTTTTCTGGGGTAGTAGGGTTTTTTTAATTATGTTTTTCTTTTCTCTTTAATTAATCATATTTCTTCAGGAAGTTACAAATCATAAACACAAGCTAAATCTGCAGTGCCTGCCTTGTTATGGGTACAGAGAGCTGGAACCACATTGCCCTATCTCTGCTCTTTGTTCCAGCAAAAATTAGAAAAGCCAGTTCAAAACTGTTTAATATTTAAACCAAATCTTTTTCCATACATGCTTTCTCCAGTTTGGTGTGATCAGCTGAACACTAACCATACCAAAAAATGATGGGATCGATTTCCACCTCAAGTCAGGTCCTTACCTGCAAGGCTGCCCAAACCCCAGGCAAGGGAGAGGCAATGAGACACAAGCAGGGTGAGTGCAGCCAGGAGGGGCCCTTTCTGTCACAACAGTCTTAGGTCATCTTGAGCCACCCATGAGTACACCCTCCCTTCATCCTCCTCTTCCCTGGAGATGCCTCGTGCCCTTCCAGCCTCTCCCCTTGCTCCTCTGCAGCCTGCACAGAACTGCAGCCTCTGCCTGTCCTGTCTCAGCTTCCCATTCACAGAATCACATAATTGCCTTGATTGGAAAAGCCCTTTAAGATAATCATCATCGAGTCCAATCACTAACCCAACACTGACAGGTCCCCAACTAACCCATGTCCCTCAGCACTATGTCTACAGGACTCTTCGATCCCTCCAGGGATGGGGACTCCACCACTGCCCTGGGCAACCCCTTCCAATGCCTCAGAACCCTTTCAGCAAAGAAATTCTTCCTCATATCCCATCTCAACTGCTCTTGGTGCAACTTGAGGCCATTTCCTCTTGTCCTGTCACTTGTTCTTTGGTTGAACAGACCCACCCCCACCTCTCTGCACCCTCCTTTCAGGGAGTTGTAGAGAGCCAGAAAGTCTCCCCTCAGCTTCCTTTTCTCCAGCTAAACAACCCTGGTTCTCTCAGCAACCCACCTCTGTACACCCTGTCGCTGCCATTGCTGTGATTCATTAATGCTTCAGAGATACCAGTGCATGGAAAAAACCCAACCAAACATCAGGTTGTACTGCTCTGTACATTTTCTATAGTGACTCACAAGTCTGACCAGATAACTCTCCTTCCCTCTCACTTAGTCACACTCTCCCTCCCAGATAGGCTTCTCTGACTCCTCACTTCACTCCTCGCTAATTATTACTCTGTTTTCTTTGCCGTTCCCTTTCCAGTCCATGCTCTACAGTGGAGCTTCGGGATGCAAAGTTCTCCCTCACTGACCCGTTGCACCCAGTGAAGAGCAAAGGAAAACACTGACTGCAGCAACTTTGCCTATGGAGAGACCATAAAGCAGGACTGCACTCTCCCCCTCAGCTTTCTCTGGTTGGGCTACACACAAATTACTTTGTCATTGTGGCGAAACAAATAAGGCTTCATTATCATTACCATCCTGATGGGAGTAAACAAGTTTATTTACACTTGAGCACTGCTGAAGAATAAAGTCATAGAGAAAAGTTCAGGGTAGGTGGCCTGTCTTTGTCATTAGGGACAGCTTTTACAAAATCACTGCCCGCTTGGCCAGACAGGCTGCTATTCAGGCAGGCCCGGGTTAATGAAAGTACGGTGTGTGCTTGTTAAAAGGAGGACTACAACACTTGTAATCATGGGTGGTCACATTTTTATTTAATGATACGTATCTTTCCTCTCTCCAGCGTTTGCTCTTAACCCTTTGCCTCCCATTCACCACTCCTTACGCAAGGACTAATTATGACTTGCCAAGTAAAAATCTGATACTAAGTCCACAACAAGCTAAACCCACTAAACAAGTGATTTTTGTTTTTAAATAACCTTTTTATTAACAGCCCTAAGATTCTGACAAAGCAAAAAGACATCAAAGCACGAAGGGCCCCTCATGTGTAATCACTGGAGCTAAAATAATAGTAAAAGGACAACTGCAAACAAACTTGCGGGAAGAAAGGGCTGCAAAACAGAACTGCTTCCTTTCTTTCAAGGCCTTCGTGTGGCCCCGGTGATAAATCTGTTGGGACAAGGATACTTCAAAGCCAGAGGTCAAACTCTGCTCTCACTCGTGTGAGTCTTACAACTCGTGTCAATGGAGTTACACTGGGGCAGGAGGCTCAGACCAGCTGTTCTGCTCTCACCAGTGCAATGAAAGCCAAAGCCAGCCATGATGGGGAAAAGTATCTATTTATCATGACATGACCTTGTTGAAGTCCTGGGTACAATCATGTTACACTAAAAAACCTCCCAACTTCTCCCAGCTTTCTCCATTTGGTATATTAAAGAGCCACAAGGGAAGGATGCACATACACAAAGGCAGAATTCACCATTACTCACACAATATTTTCACCTGCTTGTTGCAGGCTGTTACTTCTTTCTGTGGTCACGCATGGAAAATTTGTCTGTCTGTCTACCAGCACCCTTCTCTCCCCCCGAGTCATTTTTGAACAACACAATCACTGTTGACAGAGAAGCAGAGATGTGAAGACACTGAATTTCTCCAAGTTTTAGAAAACTCACAGCTGTGTAAAAAGCTGATGCTCCAGTACACGTGAATTATCACCTGTCACTTAGGTATCTTATTCACAAATATTTTCTAATGGTACTTAGGAATGTAAAAACCCAAATTCCAAGCAGTTTTGGGAATGGGGGAAGATTCCCTCCCCAGTTAGACTTTCCATCTGCTGGTCAGTCCCATCCATTTAGGACAGGGAGAGCAAAATGCTTAAGGCAAAGCTTTGTTGCTTAACTGCAACCCATCTCTTTGGTTTCTTTATTCAGGTCAGGGAAGACCTCACCACAGCTCCTGCCCTGCTGTCACCTCATGCTCCCCTCAGCCAGGAGGATCCAAGGATGTCTGTCCCTACATCCCCATCAAGGCGTGGGGCAGCACTCAAGCAGGAAGGGCTGCTGCTGATACCGAGAGAGAAGAAGGAGCAACACGAACATGTCACTGCCTGCCCTGGTGCTCCCAGTGCTCTCTGGCCCTATTTTAACCTCCTTTTCAAGGTATATTTATTATTCCAGAGGAAACAGCCTGTTGGCTCCATGAGTTATGAGAAGAGGGTGAATGATGGACTTTCAAACTCAGGGCAGCCTGAACCTCCACATATTTTAGGTTCAGCAAGGAAACCTCAGGTAGCTAAAGGTATCCTTCGGTACTGGTGTCACAAGTCTGTGGGAATTAACTCCAGCAAAGCTCCCATAGCTCCTGGGGGAAGGCTGTGCTGGAGCCAAGACAAGAGATCACTGAGACTGTTGGGGAACTTGGCAACAGCCATGAGGTGAGCCTCCCTCAGAGAGAAGTGACCAACAACCTCCACCCCTTATGCTGCACAAAGCAGCAGGTGGAAATAGCTTTTATATTCTTCTTCAAAGCTAAATACATTCTAAAAATCACAGGAACATGAGTGGTGATTAACATCAGCGAGGGGTTTGGTGGGGTGGTGAGACTGTGCCTTTGGCCCCGGAAGCTCCTGACTGAGCACAGAATGCCAAGGAGGTGCAGGAAAGATGCCCAGGGTGCCTGCACAGCGTGCAGCTGCTCTCCACACGCCTCACTCCCAATTTGCATGTACAAACCTGGGGTGTGAAGGCATGCGGGTTAGTCAGGGGGAAAGTCTGCATAAATAAGGAAGAGCAGGTGAAGCACCACAGCAGGAGGGCGAACGAAACCATTGCTGAGGCTGCAGGTGACAAACGGCAGTGCTGCCTCTGAAGTAGAGGATACAGATGTATTTATTAAATAAATATGCTAAGATAACAGGCAACGCTGAAACAACGTGCATCACTAATACTCGTTGCTTGAAAATCATTAACCTCTCCAAGCTCTTTACACATATTAGCAAGCAGCTCGTGGAGCCCTGCTGCTTTCCCCGGTGGGAGGCAACCCAAGATGAGGAGTAAAGGATCCCGTTTCCACATGATATCCCTGAATTTGGGAGCCTAATATGAACCTCTCTCAACTAAAGGGAATGCTTTGGAAAAAAGAGATGAGAATGAAGGGTTCTTAATGCAGAGTGATAGAAATTGTGTCTCTGCATACCCAGCAGGGATTAATTCAGGTGAAGAAAATTCAAAGTGAATATGTGAACCTCTCACCTTATTTACTGCTCTATGCTCAGAGGCAGAAACAAACCCAAGCAGGCAACCAGGAACAACCCAGCTGTCCCCTGAGCCCTACAGTTACTAAAGGCATCTCGGGGTGTTTTCCTTCACCTTTGCCTCTTTCTTTTCTGCCCTTTTTCCTATCATTTACAGAAGGTGAAGAGGAGTTGCTGGTGGTGTGAGGGTTAATGAATGAAAGCTTGCACCTTGCTACAGCGAGGCAAAAACTTATGAGTCTTCATGTTGTCACGAAGGTGTTGCTGAGCTTACGCTGCATGAAATATCCCAGAACTCCTGCAAACTGTGGGATTTAAATTCACAGGCTATAATTACAGAGTCTCCAGCACCCTCCCACACTTTGCAATGCCTCCACAAGCGAGAGCAGCAAAACCACCTGTCCTGGGCTCCTGTGGGCTTGTAGGTCCATGCCCGCAGTCAGGCAGGGCTCATTCCCTGGCAGGCAGCCGGGGCCCGTGCGGACTGACCACTCCCAGCAAAGCCTCCTGCCTCACAAGGATTATGGGATGGGAGACTGAATTCTCCTGGATGCATTTAGGAAACAACCCCCAAGCAGAATCAGACCAGTCACGTTTACAAACAGGTGCTCACAGCCAGGTTAATTTGGTGCTATTTTATAGTCAACTTGATGACCGGTTTAAATGCAAAGCTGGGAGGACTTGGAGAAGCACGAGCATAAAAACAGCTTTCCTGGGATTGCTTCTGCCTGAGCTCAGGGAACATCACAGCTGTGAACCCCCAGCAGTGCTCTTGAGGCTCTTTGGGGCTCCCCTAGATTGACACCAGCACAACAGACTTGGTACCATCCTGCTTCCCAGGGTGGGGGCCAGCTCTGCCCTTGGTTGCCGCTGTGTAAATCAGGTGGAAGCAAGAGGGCAGTTTCACTGGGGGGATGAAGGAGTGGTTCAACCCACATGAAATGCTCAGTTAGCAAAAGTGCAGTCCCAGGGTGCTTTGAGCTGACATTAGGCCAGTACTACTC
>NW_010337360.1:17186-36824 GCF_000700745.2 Antrostomus carolinensis | reverse complement strand
GAATGCCCAGATTGGAAAAGACCTTTAAGATCATCAAGTCCAATCATCAACCCAACACTGACAAGTCCCCAACTAACCCATGTCCCTCAGCACTATGTCTACATGACTTTTCAATCCCTCCAGGGATGAGGACTCCACCACTGCCCTGGGCAACCCCTTCCAATGCCTCAGAACCCTTTCAGCAAAGAAATTCTTCCTCACATCCAATCTCAACTGCCCTTGGAGAAACTTGAGGCCATTTCCTTTTGTCCTATCCCTTGTTCCTTGGTTGAACAGACCCACCCCCACCTCTCTGCACCCTCCTTTCAGGGAGGTGGACAGAGCCAGAAGGTCTCCCCTCATCCTCCTTTTCTCCTGGCTCAACAACCCCAGTTCTCTCAGCTGCTCCCCATAAGACATAGGACCATCCCCTGTGCCCTGGCAGAGGTTTGGGTGGCAGGCCAAGCCCCAGGGATTCTGGGGACAGAGCAGAGAGTCCCTCCAGGCTTTAAGAGGGCCAGACTGTCTCTGTTTTGCATTGTGCCTTCTCTGTGGGCAGGAGCGGGTTCCCTCCACGGCGTACGGCGGGGTCTCCTCCAGCGTGTTGTTGTGAAGCCGGTTGTGAGCTGATGTCATGAGAGGCTCTGCCCAGACTGGCACAGGCAGGTTTCTGCACAGAGGTGGTTCTCTCTGCCTCCGAGGCACTTTTTGGAGAGCCCTTCCACAGCATCCTCCCCTCCCTGCCCCCACAGCAGAGCAGCAAGGCGAGAAGAAGAGCTTCCTTCCTTCCTCCTCTTGCTCTTCAAGTTATGGCAATGCTAATGCCGGAGCCAGCAGAGCCAGCTGGTGGGAGAGAAACTCTCCAGGACCTTGCTGGGCAGCATCTGGGTTGCCTGGGGGAAGGGAGAGCCCACGGCCCACACCCAGGGCCACCTTGGGAACGTAGCTACAGCGCTTACCCAACAAATCCCACGTGCCAAATGGGGTAAATGTAGAGGCTGGAGCTGTCAAGGATATCCACAGCCACCAGCCAAAATGCAGCAGCACTGGTGCCTTGGGTTGTGTGGGGACAGGAACACCTACGTCACATGGATAAGTGCATCCAGGCTGAGGAAGCCACTCAGGTCCTTCTGTCTCTATCCTTACATACTTAATCTTTTTTTTATCCTGATGTTGATCTCACCCCATGGTGATATGGGAGGGTATTTCTCATCATGATGAGTTTGAGACTTAATATTGGGTCCTCCTGTTTGTGGCAGAAGGTGCATGTAGTGCAGCCTTGCAGTTCCCTGAATGCGTGCACTTGCTTTCTCCCTTTCTGCAGCCCATCCCACCAGACCCCCACTCCTGGAATGAGCCTGTTTGCTCCTCAACCTTCAGCCCATCTCCACGCTTCTGCCTGCAGCCATCTGCTCTCCTGCCTGTTGGCTGCTTTAGCAACGAGTCCTGGAGCTGCAGGAAGGATCATCAACACCTCCAGCATCGGTCTGCACAAACATCCTCTGCATCCCACAGGAGAGGAGGTAACTTTGATCCAGCTTTGGGGGAGTGGGAGCCCTCCATGGCCTCTTCTCTAGCCTGTCCCAGTGGGACATGTACTAGTTCATCACTGTGGCCAACTGCAACCCCAGAGCAGCTCCTGCTTGGTCTGTGCTGGTGTGACCCTGCTGAGCTTTCCACAGCTTGTTTGTCTGACTCCTCTCTGCCCAGCTTTGGGCTGACATCAAGCACCCCAAACATGACTCTCATTCCCTGCTACCCTTCGTCATTGTAGCTGTTACTTTATTAGCCCTTCACAGTTGGTCCTCTGCTGTTTCACTCCGAGGTGACTAATGCTGAATCTGATAAAGTGCACCTGATATTACTGTGAATAGCTGATGTAAACTTAGCAGACAGTCAGATGACCCATCATGTGGGCAAATTAATAGACACCCCCCCCTAATAAATTCAGCATATGTCCTATAATCCCACATCAAGGGCATCTCTTAGATCAACATGGCTCAGTTAGTTACTGTGCTCCCCTGGGAACACAGCACTGGAGCTTTTCAGGTCAGAGGGATTCCCCTCTTGCCACTGCGACTGTGGGGCAGCAGCTCCAACCACTGCGAAACAGTCATGCTGAGCTGGAGATGAGATGTGTGTTTAGCTCTGGAGGGGAACTTGCCACTCACCAACGACCAGAATAGCACAAACTGTTCCTTAGTGATCTCTCGTGCTTTAACTCACTCATTTCTTTCTTTGTGCCATCCAAATTGAAACTGAGTGTCAGGACACAGAGCGAAGTGCATTCCCTGTGGGGAATGGAGAGGAGAGGAGGCAGCTCATGCCTTCTAGCTGGTGTTGGACTGTCCATGGCACTGCAGGAGTTAGGTTTGCATTGGAAGACAATTTGGCAGCTTGGAGGCAGACTGGTTCCCAGCCCAGGGGTCTGGTTCTTGCAGGGTAAGGGTGCTGGGACCCCTAGCACCATGTGGGACACCTCATCTGTCAACGAGGTGCTCAGGAGGAATGGCACCATCAGGACCAGCATTTCCCATGGGTCGCTCCTTGCTGCTGAGAGACTTCAATCTATCTGCTCAGCTCCTCTGTTTCAGAGAACTATTTCAATTATTATTTTGACCTTGCTCAAACAAAAAAGGAAACAAAGGGATATGAAAAAGGCAGAAATAGAGCATTTCTATATAGTTTCCAGAAACCCCAAATCATCTGTCTGAGGAACCAAAGCATTTATTTAAAGCAGGATTCAAACACATTCATTTTGCTCTGCATTTCTCACGGGACAGAGACAGCATTTCTTAGACTGCTCCAAATTGCTGTCACGTCAACCAACGGCTTTCCCGGAGAGCGGCACGACGCAGCGTCGGGGCAGCCGGAGCCCCACGCGAGCCGAGGGCCACCCACGGAGCCTCTGCCTGCGTCACGCTCACTCCTGAGGGCTGAGCCCAGCCTTGGGTGTCCCAGCTGAGGTCCTTCAGGGACAGCTCTGAGGTCCAAGGCTCTCTGCAAAGCCCTGCTCAGCCCTTGCATCCTGCCCTGCACTCTTCAAGATCACCCCTCGTTTCTGTTTGCTCTCTGGGACCTCCTTCTGTAATCACACAAAACCCTCGTAATCCTTCAGCGCACACTCCATTTGCTCCTCTGCATTGTTCCCCCAGCGGATATTTATTTGAAAGGTTTCATTAAATTATCGTGCCAACATCAGTTGGTACACAACTACAAATTAATTTAGTCAGTTTGCATTTTGGCTGACCTAATATTCATTATATTCCAGTCAAGTGGATGTGTTTTTCTATTTGACGGTTTGTTTCATGATAAGATACGTGGTCCAAAGTACTATACTTAGAAATAGAGGTAATATTTACAGACACTCCACGCAAATACTGCAATTACCTGATTAATTATAGCCCTTACATTTGGTTCTGCCGATTACACTCTTATCCCTCCTTTCTCCCCCGCTTTCCCCGTTGCCATATTTGTATATAGTAGATGGGAATAATCTTTAGATCTATATAAACAGAGCAAACCTGGCTGGTTTTAAAGCCTAAACACTACGTGGTCACTCTGATCCCCCTCCTCTCCCCAGTGCTGTGCTCACCTGCAATGGTTTGTTATGGCTGGGATGCATGGAGCATTACCAGTGCTGCATTTTAATAACAATCTCAGGCCAGGAGATTGGAAATTGGAGTCTAAACATAGCCCTGAAGAAGGATGAAAAGGGAAGTCAAGAGGGACTTTGAAATAGTGTTAAACATGCAGGAGTGCTGTAACTGCGGTTCCCCTTAACCGCAGAAAATAAGCAAAGTGCAGACGGTGCTCTGGGGACTGACAGACAGACAGCTGTACCAGGGAATGCTACGTTTATAGAGCACTTTTCATCCTGGAATCAAAAAGCACTTTGAAAACTCTGTGCAACTGAGCAAAATGCAGCCACTGAAGTCAAATGCCCCTGAGGTGAGATGCAGCCGGTGGTTGCACCAGCCCAGCTCACGTTATCACCTGGCTCCTCTGCTCATTTTTAATTTTTTTTTTTTTAATTGAAGTTAAATTAGAGGGAAGAATTCAGGCATGAACATTTGGCTTTGTTCTTGTCTGATGCTGTATTTGGCCCTTCCAACGTCAGTGAAGCAATTCCTGGTTTACCCCAGTTTAGGAGGGCCTGGAGGTGGTTTTTGTTGCAACTCAAGACGGGGCTGAGATGTACCTCTGGCTCAGGGTGGAGGATTGGCGTTACCCCACTGTTGTTCTTCATGGGACAGCCTGGGACAGAGGTGACCCTTGTGGCAGCATGAGGTTGATGCCAATGGAGGAAACCAAAGCAGAGTGGTAGGATGGAGATCTGCTCTGAGCAGGTGGCCGTTGATGTGGCATTTGGCACATAACTGCTCCAGCAAAACCACCTGGAGCTCAAGAGCTGTAACTGCTCCGATGTGGGAGCGTTCCCCACCCACTTCTCCCCAGTGCAAAGTACGACACTGGGGCAGGGTGGAGGAGAACCATGCCCCCAGTTTGGCCACATTTCAAAAACTGAACATGGTAGAGCCATGGCTCTTCTGTCCACTTAACGAAAAGGATGTGTGTGATGGGAAGTGAAGCTGAAGGCTGGAAACTGCTCCCTGCTTGATGGCAATGGTGCATGAGTGAGATTTGCTTCAGAGACATATAAAAGGAAGCAACAGAAAGGAGCTCAAACTGGCCCCATGGCCCAGCTCATCCTTTTTGTCTCACTTGTGTAGGATTGCTTCATCCTCCCTCTGCCATTTCACCCTCCTCTTTCCCAGCTGGGGACTGTCCATCAGCAGCACCTCTGCTGTTTCTCACCTGCTTGCAGGTACAACTCTTCCCTGCTCCCTCTTCCCATTATTCCTTCCAAGTGCCACTCTCCCTTCCCCCTGCCAGGAGGTTTCCCAAGGGCTCCTTTTGTGCTTAAGCACCTTGTAGTCAGGAACCCTACAGCAATGCAGTTTCATTATCTGCATGCCAAATCCATCAATGAGCAGATCTCCAAGGTGAAATAAAAACATGCATTACAAATGAAATGCTCTATTGCTCTCCTTTGCCTCCTGCCATCACCGGAGATCTTTGTGGTTAGTGAGCAGGACAGCTCTTCCCTACTAATTAACATTTAAAAGTGTTCCACTCTCACCCTGCCACCATGACACAGGGGCTGCTACAGCCCAGGTTGTTCCTTGAAATAATTCATCACTTGAGAAACATCCAAGGGAGGGTTTATTGTAATCCCTCAGACCCATCCAAAAAACAAATCTGTCCTCCTGAAGCCCATGCAACAGTCTCTGCACAGACTGGCTCAGGACTTTAACCCAATTTAATTCTTAGAAAACACCTTTCCAAACAGCGTGTGTCTGATTTTACAAACAGGATTTTGTTTTTCACATCAGTAGATAGTCTGAGCAAAGAAAACACTCTGCTGTGTGTGCCATCTGTGGAAAATCACTGAACATACCCGTGTTTCCAGTTTCCTGTTGAAATCCCACCCTTTCTTTGCACAGGTCATAAGTAGTTGAAGAGAAATATTGTCCTCTACTTTCCATATTTGCAGTGCTTAGTACAAGGGCCTAATTCCTCATAGATTTCCTCTTGTCCTGCAAAACTCATGACATAATCCACCTGCATCTGCATTTTCCCATACAGGACCAGACTAAGTTGGGGGACAAAGTGATTTGCAGAATTCCCTTTTGCACAGACCACGGATTTGTGCTGCAGCTGTCATCTCATGGTGTGTGTTGCAAAAGTGGCCTCAGGTCCCCCTGTGCATCGACATCATTGCCCTGTCCCTGTCCTGGCATCAAGCCTGCAAAATCAGGGAAAGCCCATTCGCTCCAACTCACCTTCCATAGCCTCAGAGTTTCAAACCTTGATGACAGGGATGCTCCCGTTCTTTCTCTTCATGGACTCTTGCAGAAGCAATGACAACAAACTCTGGAGGTCTTAATAGTTTTGGTCCTGCGTCTTTCTTTTCCTTCAAGTGATATTTCCCCTGCCAGATGGAAAAGAGATTGATTTTCAGTGTAACCCAACCATGACCCCCCACGTGCTCCTGCCACTGAGCCTGGTTGTGCTCAGGCTTCCTGCAAATGCTTCTTAGGCTTTTGTTAGCACTCACCAGCAGATTTTGTACTCAGACCTGTGGTTCAAGAGAAAAAACAAAAGAGTGCATCTACTCAGCAATGGTTCAACCTTGGAAAGCACAGAAAAAAAAAGTGTTAAATCAATGACTGTTAACCTCTCTGGTCCAAACCAGCAGTTCCTAAACTCTTTTTGCCCAGGGACTATTGATATGGCAGTAAGAGCGCTCTGGGGCTCACCAGAGCCATGCATCTCCATTGATTTGCCACAGGAGGTGGCATGGGGCTGTTTAGGCAGGACCATGTGCTGCTCTGAAGGAGCCTCCGTGCCACAGCATGTGCCAAACCATCACCTCAGAAACAGGGCTGGAAAGCAAGTGTGTCTCAGACTTGTTTTGGTATTTTTTCACTCTGGTTATCAGTCTTGCAGCACTGACCAACAGCAAGGTCCCCCTTGAAGACTATTTGAAATAGACTTGGAAATAGAGCACAACCTTCTGGGAACGTCTGTCCAGCTCCACTCAGGCACAGCAAGTCCCATGACCACTTTCACAGGATGTGTTGCTTGAACCACCACCTCTCTTGGAGAAGCGGGATGAATTACCCATGGCAGAGCATCACATGAGCCTGCTTATAGCTAGTCCTGATATCTCAGAGCAACACTAAACTGTGCGTTGGGGATGGTCAGGCTTTTTTGATATTCCACATACACCTGACAACAGCAGGTTGCCACCCTGCAAGTTGGACACCTACCAAATCCATGTGAAATCCCACTGGGATTATTGCAACCCCCCTTTCATCCCTCTCCCTTTGCTCGCTCCCTCTGTCTTTCACCCACCGGTTTGAGTTTGCAAATCATGGGCACCAGCTCTGGGGAATGTCACCCTGTTTGCAGTTGTTTGGTACCTGTAGATAGGGACAATGGTGGGGATGAAGCTGCCAAGGCCTGGGGACACAGAGTAGCACTGTCCTTGTTCTGCCAAGCGAATCGTCCTCGATAAGGACCAGGAAGCCAACGGGTGAGTCACTGCTGGGGCTGTTGTAAAAACTCTTCTCCGCTTCCATGTTGCTGGGTGCGTGTTTGGCAAGAGAGGAGCAGGAAGCATGGTGCCTTGCTTTTTTGTTAACGAGCAAAGACCTGGTTCCAACACCCTCACAAGCAGCAAATAGCAGCACAAAGTACCAGGAGACACCAGGGCTGAGCACCAGCACTATCTGCTCAGTTAGACTGAGGAGCAGGAGATGTGTGACCCAAGAGCTCCCATAATAGGAGGGTGTCTTTGCTGGATTAAATTTCAAAAGTGCTGTGTAAGTAAGTGGTGTTTTTTTCAATAGAGCCCATGTTCTCAAGCACTAAAATGATGTGGTTTTGGTTCAGAGGAGTACAGAGGTGTTTCGAAATGGTTCTTGTTTCTCCAGGGAGTCTTTGTCAATGTGTAATGCCGGTGAGCTTTCCTCCTCAGTTTCATTAGTTGTCGTTGGCATTTGTTAGTGGGCAGTCATGGCTTCTCTTAGACCCTGATTATCTCATTTACTAAAAGTAGTACTTAAGTGTTCTTTAATGTTTTGTTAATTCAAGCAGCTCTGACAATTCTCTGCCGGCCCAATATTTGGATGTGTAATGTAGCATTTTCTATCTCTGCATGCTATGTCCTTTTTTATTGAGGTATTTCTTTCACCTACAACCCCTTTCTTATTTTACCTGTTGCAAAAAGCCCTCAGGGGACACCCACTGATAAGAAAGAAGCTGGGATACAGTCCAAGCCGATGTCCCCCCTGTTTCTCTATCTATCACTCATTTCTGAAGTGCCCATCACTTTTGCATCCAGACATGCTGTACAAGAGCAAAACTCTGGACCCTCCCACCAGGAGCTGCCTCTGGCTGCTTCTTAGTGTACTGAGGAGTCAGGTTTAATCCAAACTAACCACATCTGTAAAGATCCTGGTCATGATCTAGAGATGCCAAGAGCCAAGACTCGATCATTACATGTATCTCTGGGAATGTAAGCCTTGGAGAAAGAATCACAGATTTGGGAGCAGATGATGACAGAATGGTAAATTACATAATCTCCTGTAAATGGAGCCCGTTCGTAGCCCAATTACCCGTCCCAGCAGCCCCATGCAGTTGATTGCAGGATTATATAAAGGGCTTTTCATTAGTTAGAGAGCCACAAAGGAAGCTCTTTCCAAGTTCTCCTTAGGATTACTTAACCATCACTCCGGACAAGACCAGCAGAACATTATTTGGATGTGTCAGAACAATATCCACCCTTTCCTCAAGCACATCCACTCCACTCAAGCATCTTCTCACAGAGAGGTACAGGGAGATGGATGGTGTGTTTCCTACATGAGATAGGGTTGCCCATGCACTGTGCCCCGGGGTGGAGGGAGGTCTGCTGTGCCTCTGCCAGGGCAAGACATCTCTGAGTTGGAGCATCTGGCTACCACTGCCCTGAAATGCTGACATGGGCTGAGTGAGCTCAGTGGAAACCCACCCTGCACCCAAAAAAAGGCCCCACAAGCATTACTGAGCTGGTGGAGCACCTGTGCTGGCACAGCTAAACAAATTGAAGCTGCAGCACATAGCAGATATCTTTATTTTTCTCCTGCAAACTAGGGATGGAGAGGCTTTTCCTATTTCCCCTGACCTGGTATATATAATAAAGATGCAAAACACTTGTGACAACAGCACTGTAATTGTGATATTGCCACCACACCTGAGAATGTGGCCAAGGAAGCAGGTCTTAATCGCGTCCTTATCACTGCCTGGTGATGTGACCTTAGAGAAGTTGCCTAATATAGCGTGTTGGTGTTTCCCTTTCTCCATGGCAGAGATAATAACAGTTCATGGGTGTCACAGAACTTCATTCATTCAGGTTTGTTTCTGGTATCTCAGATTATCAAAGAGCAATCAGGAGGAAGATCAGCAAAGATCAAGCTCATATTCACTTGTCAGTTAGAAACAGTAAGCTATTTTACATGAAAAAAGGAAAAAAAAAATAAATCCTGAGAGTGGTTGTTCCTTGGCTTTTACTGCTGCTCCTTTTAAAATCTCCCCCAGCCTCCACCCTGCAATAGCCCAGATGAAATGTTGACCATTTCACAGCGCACCAAATTGGTGTCTTCCCTCCCCTGGCAGGAATGACAATGCAAACAAAAATAGATAATGCATTTTAAAAATCTACAGTGGATCGTCATGGCGATAAATAATTGTAGCATGTTGCCATAGTAACTCTAGCTGTAATAAAGAGAGGCCTATCTGCAGCTTAGCTAAATTTAGTTGTTCCAAACTATTAAAAAATATTTTCAAATATTCTGGTAACTCTTTTTAACATTTTTCTAGGGTTGGAAAAAAAGAGTTAATCTTCATTCATGCTTTTGTGTTGTCTCCCTATTCCAAATATGCTTCATCACTAAAATAATCAATGCCATCCCATTTAAAAGTCATTAAAGTGCAGAAATTGCTGAGGATTTTTCTGTTTCCCACCTCATCGAGCCTTTTCACCTGGAAGTGTAAAATCTGCTCATAGGAGATTTCCATTCTGCCAGGTCTGGTGGGAACCCACCCCAGAGCCCAGGATCTGTTCCCCAGTATGTGCTGATGGGCACTGGGGAGGTGAGAGGGACTGGCTGTGAGAAGGGGCTGGTGTACGCGGGGTTTTTCGGAGAGGAGGGATTTGGGGGGGGCTGAGCTAGCCCTCAGCGAGCGCGGTTAGCCTGAGGGTACTGTACAAAATATATGGGGTATCTTCAGTCCCAAACTGGGCTGTGTGTCACTTTCCCAGTTACCTGTCTACTTTAAAACAAAGCCACATCTAATGAGATTGATTAGATGTCCAAAATCCCTCCCTGCCTCCCTCAGCCCCAGCTCACTGCCTGTTTGAATGGGCAGCTCCGTCCTGCCTGGAAACCTTCCCTCTGCCAAACAGGCTTTATTTTTCTAAAAGGAAGACTTAACTCATGCAATTCCTGGTTTTTATTTTTTTTTTCAGGTTTTGACATAAGATGTTTTCTTTTAGATATGTCTCACTGGAAGGAGAGATGAAAACACACTGCAGGGGGTATTAATTTTATTAATTTTCTTGGTGGTGCTGCCTACAAGCTGAAAAATCTCAAGTAACGCCTCAGCTCACGCGCTGCGTGCCCGTAGCTAAACACGAGCCCGTTGCTTCTGATCCTCCTCAGTGGAGAGGAACTTCATCATTTGTCTCTAGAGGCAGGCCTTCCAGATTGCAAACTCTCAAAAAGCACTTACTGACTGTCTGGTTTTGAAACCTTGGCTTCACGTTTCTGAGCTTATCTGGCTCTATGACAACAAAACTTCCGGAATTGGAGATTTTCATGTGAACACTTGATAATTTGCTCTGTGGTTTTCTGAAAAGTAATCGGCAAAAACACATGTGCCTGAGAGTGATGGCTTGAAGGATGGTGCCTCCTCCCTGCCTTCCCCTTTGGGACCCTTTGCTGGAGTTTTTTGCAGGGTCAAGTTGCTGGAGTCATCCAAGATATCTTGACCCTTCACTGGAATTTTTTGCAGGGTCAGGTTGCTGGAGTTATCCAAGACCTCTTCACTCCCATGATGGAAAGAAGGTTTCCACCTGCACTAATGTAGGTTTTTCCTGTAGATCATGAATTTAAGCCTCATGCCTGAGCTTCCTGCAGAACAGTGAGGAAATCTGTGCCATGTCCTGGGCTCCAACCCACCAGTGGGTTGGCAGCAGCAGATCTCCTTCCTCAAGGTTGACCTCGGGGTTTCCCCAGGACATCTTTCTATCCACTCCAGGGAAAGTAGGATCAGCGTCTGTTGCCTTGCCGGAATTTTCTAAGGCAGACAGGCTAAAGCACACACTTAATAAACTCAAATTGCAAAATAATTTACTGAACATTTTCTCGTAGCTATTTATTTTGCTATCAGCCCGTGACACCGTCTTAATGGCGCAATGAATTATAGTTGCTGGAGGACGGGGTAACATGTTAATAGCCCTCTTCCCCAAGCAAAGCTATGATTCTAAAAGGCACTTTTTAGCTGGTATAATGTTCTGTGTCTGAAGAGAAACAAAAGCAAGTTGTTTTATTGTTTTCTCATTGAAAAGAGATGGCAGCCTATGGCTCCCAAACAACACGACATAAAAACAGAACGTACAGCTCTGTAGGCAGAAATACCTAAACTCCAAATAATATTTAGGGAAAAATAAACTATGTCTTCTTGCTCTGATGCAAAACCAAAGAAAAGCATTTGGAGTGCTCTTTAACACAACAGTGCCTGTAATTACGGAAGTTTTACTCTCTGGGTGCCCTAAAAATCTATTGAAGTCAAGGACAGGGCAGGAAACGCAGCCGCAAGCTCAAGGTAGGGTGAAGAGCGGGGTGATGACGGTGCTGAACACAGCCTCAGAGCTCTGCTCAACCTTTATCTTGGACTTTTAGTAGGACCTTGGGGAAAATCACCTGCAAATGTTCTGCTGCTGCTGTTTGCAAACTGCACAACAAGACTAATGCATTTACCTCTCACCCTTTGATCTCACTGGGAAGCTCTTCGCAGCAAGGGATTGTGTTTTGCTGGTGGATTTACTCAACACCCAGAGTGTCGCAGCTCAGACTTCAGCTGAGTCTTGAACACGCTGGTAAGTTACAATTAATGGTAACAAGTTGGTCCTGCTTTCCTTTAGCTGGCCAACAGCATTGCTCTTTCTATTGGGTTCCTTCTTGCCCACAGCTCCAAATAGTCATGTTTGGGTGTAAGCAATGGGGGTATGTCAGAAAAATGGCAGGAAGATGTGCCAGGGGAGGTTGAGGTTGGCCATGAGGAAAAGGTTCTTGAGGCAGAGGGTGGTGGAGCACTGGAACAGGCTCCCCAGGGGGGTGCTCATGGCACCAAACCTGACAATATTCCAGAAGAATTTGGCCAAGGCCCTCGGGGACATGGTCTGAATGTTGGGCTTGTCCTGTGCAGGGACAGGAGTTGGACTCGATGATCTTTGTGGTTCCCTTCCAACTCACGACATTCTATGATTGAAATAGCAAAATTTACTGTTGTACTGGACAGTCTGGGGTTTTGAGTCTTCACTTCTCAGCAGATGTTGCCCTTCCCCAGGTGCCCACAGCCCCAGGTGAGCTTGCTGGCAGTGGACCCTGCATCCCTCCCAACATGAGCTTTGTGTTATCATTCCCCCCTGTTTTTCTTTCTGTGCTCGTGTGCGACAATGATGGCCCAGCTGATGACATCCCACCCTCCCCGGGCCGTTGGCAGGAGGTCCCCAAGGCTGGACCACAAAATCCCTCGGTGGCTGCTAGGGAGCAGAAAGGGATGTGATGCCTTTTCCTTGGGACCATTTCAAGTTTTATAGACAAACCAGAACATGGCACAAGGATGTAAAGGTTCTGCCCTGGACAGGGCAGGAAAATCTGTTATCATGAGAATTGTTTAGGATGATAGAATGAAAACCACCCATGATGTAGGCAAGAGAAAGTCTTGCAGTTCCCTCTTGCTCAGCCTTGGTGCAGCAGAGTTCCCAACACCCTCATTTACATTTAAAACTATGAAGAAGAAGAAGAAGAAGAGAACATAACCCTGTCTCATTCATGGTCTGTTTTGAACTGATATTTTGGATACCGGGTCTAAATTAGGTTTTAAAAATAGGCCAGTGGTCTCTTTTTTTTTTTTTTCTTTGTTATAAACAGAAATTATTATCTCATGGAAACATTTAACCTCAAATGGAACCTCATCTAATTTTTGCTGTGTTTATTATAGCCTGTGAAATATGAATGAGCATCACTGATATAACTCTATATGATTATTGAGCGGTGATGGGCCAGCTGGAAAAGACTCAGCTGTTTGGATAAAGAGCTGCAAGTTCTGATATCATGTTGATCTTTATTTGAAAGATCCCAACCTCTGAGACAGATAATATTGGCTCAGAAAGCTCTGGGAATTGTCCTTTCTCATTGAATTTTATAGTTTCTAACCCTGATCACGGCTGCAATCAGGAAGCACGGAAGTCAATGGGAAAAGTGCATGTCAGATGGAAAAGTTATAAATTCACTTGTAAAAAGAAGTGAATTTAAAAAACATTAATTTGACACTTTTATTTGTATTTTTTTCAGATTATTAAAAATGCCTGTCATACAGAATGTTAGTATTCATATTTTCCCATCTCAGAGCTACTTCAAAGCAAAGCCTGGTGCCCATTTCCAGACAGATTCCTGTTACACTCAATGGAAAACCTACTTCGTGATCAGTTCAGGTACAGCACTGTTTTTCACAAAGCCTCTGCAGAATTCTGTTGGAAAATGTAATATGTTTAATTCCACTTACTGGCTATTTCCTTAAAAATCCTCGTTTGGAAAAAGTCATTCTTTCTCTAGAGGAAACAAAGAAAACACCAAAATATTCTGCTAGTCTGAAAAAAAAAAAAAAGAATTATCTGTACAGTTCTCTGGTCAACTGACTGGTGCATCATTTGTAAATGGTTTAGCTACAGCAATTGATGTTGGTCCAGATAAGTTTTACATTAAATCTGTGCTTAAAAATACCTGAATTTTAAAAAGAAAAGATTAAAATAGTTGCTGAGGAACTAGGTACAATTAATGGCTCTTCATGAAATGGACAGACAAATATTTCTATTGAAAATGGTAAAAGTCTTCTGGAGAATAAATCAAATATTGCAAATAGAAGACTAGTTCCACTGCTCTCTTTCCATCAGTTTTCATACTTTTACATATGATACTTTTGGGGTAGAAATAATGTTACTTAATTTCAGCAATGCAATAAAAAAAGTTTAATTTTGTTTGTGGGCAAGGGTTTTTAATATGGAAATAACTAAATAAAATTCTGGGTTGTTTTTTTTTTTTTTCAAAGAAGACAATAAAACAGATGAATAATAAAAAGTGCATCTAAGAGCTGTATGTGATGAAAAGAGAGATAATTCTGTGGGACATCCTTATTATTAGTTATGTTACTTAATAATTTTATTACTTTTTAGGAGTCCAGCATTTAATTTTTAAGTGGTATATTCTCTGCTTAGCTAAACAGAGATTAATTTATATTCTGCAATAAAACATTATCTAATATCTTGGGGTTTTTTATTGTCTATTCAAAACCACCCAGAAATGGGAAATCACTCAGTGCCTTGTGTTCATTTATTTAACAAATCGTATAATTTAAAATATACGCAAGGGCTGAGTTCTCTTTGTAGGTTCCTAAATATCCAATAATCATGATTATGTTGAAGTAATAATAATTTAAAAATTGCCATTAAGCCATTTAGATCCCAGCATCTCCTTAGGGTTGAAATAATTGAAGTGCCTGTGGGGCGTCATGGGAAGGGGAGCAGTCTGTTGTGGTGACACCCACCCCTGGTTTCTTGGGATGGTCTCCAAGATGGATATCTCCTGATATCTTGAAACTTCATCATAATAATCCCTTTCTCACTGATGCCACGGTGGAGATGCTCCTTTGGGTGGAGCAAGGAGGTGGAGCAGAGGGACTCTGTGGATGCTTCTGTCTCCGCAGCTGGTGTAGGGGTGGTTGTGTCTGGTGGCTCTCAGCAATGCAATGCTCCATGCAGGTGAACTCAAAGGGATCAAAAAGTTTGGCCTTGACTTTGTTATCAAGGAACATGGGGGTATTGCCACATGGGTGGTGCAGGTTCCACCCTGTCTCCAGGAGGCCATTATTGTGGTCTTGGGGCATTAAAAAATGCCTGTTAAGGAATAAGGCTGATAAGCCATGACTGGAGTAGATGGTATGTTGCTGATTCATGGTCTGTAAAGGCAAAATAACCACATTTACAAGGAGAGAGAGAAAATGGGTGCAAATTAGGAGGTTGGAGGGAGTCAGGTAGACCGTGCTGGAAAAGACAAGCTGCTCCTGGCAGTGTTCACCTCTGCTTTTTGAAAAGCTGGGACATGGGATTGCCATGGGGAAGATGATGGTGGGCAAAGATTTGTCCCACATGCTCTGGGAACTCACTAGGGAGCAACTGTTCTGTTTTGGGGATGTGTTGGGAGTTTTCATCCTGGGTCCCTTGGACCTTCACCTCCAGGGCCATGCAGGTTCAGCAAGATGGAAAAGTCCCTGTTGCTTCTTCAGTGAGTCTTCAGTGAGTGGGGAAGAGCATCAGAGCTTCCACCTACAGATAAAACAAACGGGTTAATGATGAGAAACGTGTGTTTGACTCTTATTGTCCCCAGAGCTTAAAAAAAAAAAGAAAGAAAAAGGTATAAAAAAAAAAAGGCTTTAAGAGCAATTTAATGCTCATCGGAGACACCAGAACTTTCTGGCTTAACCAGGGAGAGGGTGAGGAGGGTGAGCACATATTGAGAAGGGAATAAAGATTGTGAGAAATACACTTAAAGCACCCAAATGTTGTGCAACTGCTCTGCACTGTGTTAATAACACACATTAAATTTTCTGAGCATCCCAGGCTGCAGAGTTGAGTGTTGTTTTGAGAGGGGGAGTTGGGACAGTATGTTAGAGAGCAGAGAGCTGGTGCTCAGGAAAAACTCCTTCCATCCCAGCTACCTTCCATCCACACCAGTAGACAGTCAGAGCAGCTTCTAACATGTGCTGCACTTCCCAGACTCCTGGAAAGTTGCCAGCATTTGTCTTAATGTGAAAAAGCACAAGTGCTTCGTCATAAAAATAATATAGGAAGTGATCCAGCCAAAGTTAAATATAAAAAGAGAAAATGCTTTTTAGATATTAATTAATTTTATTTTCTTTTTCATCAGCCTAATGCAGAAAACTTTAAGAAACAACCAAACTTTGTATCATCCCAAGAGGTGGCTCTAGATGAAAGAAAAGATCTGCTCTGGCAAGGAAGTGTAAGTTCTGGTTGATGGTGACTGTATGACAGAGGTGGGAAGGAGAGCAGGGACTGAGCTGCTACTCTGCAGCAAATGAAAAATAATGCATTGCTGATGCACAGATTTAATTTGGGAAGATCCTTCGCAGGCAGTGCAAGGCTTGGATGCAGAGGGAACCTGTAGTGTCAGGATAATTCTTCATAACCCAGTGCTGATTGCCCAGTATTTAAACATTTCATTGATGGTCTTTTAATTAACCAGGAGAAGGTGACTGGAGCCCAGTGTGGAGGCTGGGCTGCCCCAGGCTTTGAGTCCTGGGCTCTTCCCCCCGTTTGCCAAGCACTTCAGCATTTGCTGACTCGGGGTTAAGAAAGGTGGAGCCCTTTTGACTCATTATATTTTCCAGCCTGGCTTGTTTGTTTTCATTGCGCACACAAGTCCTGTTTACCTTGATCAAAGATGGCAAAATCAACAACAACACTCTGCAGACAGGGACTTGCAAAATTCCTACCGAAGGCACGACTGTGCCCAGACCTGTAGCTCCTGCTCTTCTCCTCATCCTCTTTCTTTCTGCTGTTGCACATCATTTCTGCCTTACCCAACCCGGCCTGCGCCCTATCTGCCACAAAGCATCCTCGGCCTCCTGTTGCTTTTCTCAAGAGTGGCAAAATGAAATCCAGGTTTCCCTAGCAGGATGGGCAGCAGGAGATGGGAGGAAGGAGGTGCATGGACACCTCAAGCTCCTCCTGTCCTACTCATGGTGTGGCTGCTGGATCCGCTCTTGTGCGTTCCTCTGGACACAGCAGCCACCACCTGATTTTCAATCATGTACTAATATCTCCTGGTCATGACTTATGGAAAAATGGGGCCACTTGAGTGTATTCTCCACTAATGGGCTAAGAGAAGACCAGTGTTTTACTGTGAGGGTGACAGAGCACTGGAATAAGCTGCCCAGAGAGGTTGTGGGGTCTCCATCTCTGGAGATGTTCAAAACCCACCTGGACACTTTCCTGTGCAACCTGGTGGAGGGAACCGGCTTTGGCAGGGGGGTTGGACTGGATGATCTCCTGAGGTTCCTTCGAACCCCACCATTCCGTGATTCTGTGATGTGCAGCCTGTGGTCACACTATTAGGGTCTGCTCAGCTTTTGAGGCTTAAGGAGAAGCATAAAAGATATTAGGACAGTCCTGAAATTCTCTGAGTTTACAGCAGGCCCTGAGCGAGTTTCTGCACAGCTCCAGAGCCCAACTCCTTCTGTTCCAGCAGGAACAACACCAGCAAGATTAAGATCTTCTGTCTGCTCCAGCCTCTGGAAAGCTTCTGAACATGCACTCCTCAGAGGAGCCATTGCAGACATCCAGAGCGTGCCGTAACAACAGAATTAAAACTGGAGAGTTATGCAAAATCCATCTGCAGTTTATGGGCATGATGCAATGGTCCAGCCTCAAGCAGCTCTTGCACAGGTTTTTGTCATCGTTGCAATACCCAAGGACCCAACCTTAAGCAATGTGAGGGGGCCTCAAGCAGCCCTGTCAACACTCAGAAATGAGACAAAAGGCATTAGAAATGCTGTTTTCTTTTTGAATGTCTTTGCTCCCTAGGTCTGATTTTAATTGTTTAAATTTAAAAGGCCGACTAATTCTTTAATTTAGGTTTCCTCTGTCCAGCTGAAGCCTGTGGCAGCTTCTCTATCTGAGCACAATTTTGTACGGGAAAGGCACCAAACAAAATTTTGCTCACACTAAGAAAGATATTGTCAGCAGGATGCCCACCTGGGGTCTTGTCTCAATCCTTTACAACTCCAAATAACGTGAAGAAGCCACTCTTTCTGAGTGATCCCCATTCACACCCCACACCTTTCATTTCCTCCTCCCTCAGCATCCCAGGGGGAGGATTTTATCAGACAATAATTCCACATATCACAGCAAAACAACGGAACCAATGCAAAGCCCGCTGGCACCAGCACAGGTAGCCAAGGTGGAGATATCCTTCACCCAGAGAAGTCTGCTTTGCAATTCGGTGGTACCGTGCAGTAAATTGGTGTAAAATAAACTGTGACTATTTATAGCAGCACAGAGCAGAGCCCGCCTGCAGGCATTGCAGCTGGGTTGGGGGTTTTTTTGTTCTTTTGGTTTTTGGGTTTTATTTTTCCTCTCTTTGCTCTGGATGAATGAGGGTTTTTCAATGAGGATCCAGGTTTCCTAAAGCAAAGTCCACCCCACCTCTTGGCATGAACCCCCAGACAGTCTATATGTCATGAGCAAAATATGCAGTGCCCTAAAAACCAGAGTGGAGTCTCGCTTGGGTAGGACCGGGACCTGGAGGGACACCCATGGGTGCTGGGCACCAAGGGCAGCCCCAAGGCAAGGACCTGGGGAAAGTCACCCAGGTGGTTCCCACCACCAACCGCCTGGTACCCCATGGGCAGCACTGGGCACCTCTCAGCAGCCCCCTGAGCCATCACCAACCAGCCAAGGACCAGCCATGGGTCGGTGGCTTGGTTTGAGCGTTTAGTGCCCCAAAACTGAGCCCAGCTTTTGTAGCTCTGAGGTTACACGCTCAGACACACACACACACACACACACAAGCAAAATGATTTCCATGCCTCCACGGCTCCCATCGGATGTGGGTGGTCCCGGCGAGAGGAATGCGAGCGATGGGATTCACATATCATCTCGCTGCCGCTCAACGCAGCGCCGGAGACCTCCAGGGATTTTTCTGTAGGGAATTGACCCCGGGAGCATCAGAGCTCCAGCCCGTTTTCCACACACCTCTGATCACAACCACAAACTAAAAATTGATTTCTCCCAACGTAAACATCCTGAAAATGACAAAAGGGTTTGTTTTTTTTTTTGCCTCCCCCACGACAGCAAAAAAGGTGGAAAGAATAAAGTGTCACTAAACCCCCCCACCCCGGTGCCTCACCACGACGCAGATTTACATCTCTGAGTCAGATCTTTGCAGCTCCCTGCATATGGTCCGCATGATATGCAGTTCCTGGCTAGTGACTCATTCAACACCAATATAAAGAAATCGTTTCAGACCCAGCAAGCAAACAACCCGAGTTTTGCCATCTCAGGCTCCGAGGGACGAGGGAGACGCAGCCTGACCTGGCCGAGCACGACTCAGCTCTCACTGGGGTGAATCAGGAGTGACTCCACCAAAGTCCTGTCGTAATTTTTAAAAGCTTCTTAAAATTACCTTTTTGTCTGATTTTTTTTTTTTTTTACTAGTGGTTGAAAACAACATCTAAGATTACAAAAACTGCAAGAGATAAGAAGAATGGTTTTATCTCTTTCTTTCCAGGTTGTTTACATGGTTCATTCGATACCACTTTGCGGAGAGGGTATTTGGTTTCAGTGTTTCCACTGTGCGGTCACTTTGGTAGTTTCCTTTTGTTCTTCTTGTGGGTTTTTGGTTGGTTTTTTTTTTTTTTTCATAATGTTGTACAGAAAGCGAGAGGAAAAAACCCTTTAAAATATAATGGTTAAAGCCACAAAAACTAGCAGGTGGACTCACACATGTCACTTCACAGAAACCAAAGCCAATCAGCTACTCATCAATAAAAGAAGAATTTGTTGTGGAATTGATTAAATTTCCAATGGACATCATGCTGGATGAGCGCGCAGTCAGATCTGTGGTGTCGAGTTTGCATGACATTTAGTTTGCTTTTTGAATTTTTTGAGTAATATTTACATTTTTACATCACTTTGAATACATGGAGCAACAATTCAGCTGGAATTATTAAGGAAAAAAAATCATAGTAGGG
>NW_010337360.1:0-17174 GCF_000700745.2 Antrostomus carolinensis | reverse complement strand
AAAGTTGCTGAAATTAAACCATCTCGAATTTTTCACAAAGATGGTTATCAGAACCCCCATAGAAACTTTGCTCTCAGTTTTGTGGGCTGAGCTGGTTCCCAGCGCTTTCCCCTCTGTACATTCAGAATTTAGAATTCAGAACCTGGACATACTGAGCAAACAGACTTTAAAAAAAATCTCAGGAATCCCAGAATTTATTCAAATAGCTATTGTTATCTTCTCTTTATTTAAAATAGCAATATGAAATCCAAAGCCATTTAATGACTGGAAATTGTTACACTTACACGTGTACAAAAGAATGATCAAAAGGGATGCGACAGCCATTAAATAATCAAATAGCAATACCGTTAAATAAGTAATTAGTATGTGCAATAAATGGCTAGACTGTGTTAATGAGATCTCTCACATATCCCAAGTCGGGTCTGATCCTTTGCACAGGAAAGACTTCCTAGTGTTGTGGATTCTCTGTTGAGGGATGAGAACATTTCCTTTCCTTTTCCAGGAGCTCTCCTACAAGCATAACACCTTTTATTCAGCCTCGAGCACCAGCATTTGCATTCTCAGCAATCCTTTGCCTAGGAAAGACTTCCAGACAGTTCCTGGGAATTCTGACTGAGGAGAAAATCAGGATCCTTTTTCCCTTAGAGTATTCAGGGATGAAGCACTACTAGGTACGGTTGGACTTTATGATCTCAAAGGTCTTTTCCAACCAAATGATTCTCTGATTCTATGACTATATTCCCTGCTAGTATGGCTGGTGGGCACATGATTTCTGTGTTCAGGTACCAAGCTGCGGACTAACACTGAAGAAGGATGCAGCTCAGAACATACTCTCTTGATGGCTCTTCCATAGCTGTATACAGAAAAATCTGGAGGAATAACGGGTGCTGATGTAAGCAAGGGTGACAGATTAGGTGAATAAAAGAACATTAAAAAGGAGCTGAAAACCACAAGCTTATTTTGACCATAGATAAGGTCTGTGGAAGAATTCATGGCAGCGTTGAGAGGAGGATGTTTAAATGGTACCCAGATGATATGGTCCTGAAATCTCCTTAGACATGTTACCATGTGCTTGCATTGCCCTGAGCTGCAGCATCGCCTTGGTGTGCCTTGGCTCCTGTACAGGTAAGTACACCTGCAGAGCCCCAGGACCAGGAAAATAAAATGTAGAGAGTATGAGCAAGGGCAGAAGAAGCATCTTAGCCAAGGTTGCCAAACAGGTCAAAAGCAAGCTTAGAAGTAAGACCGGGGACTTTGAAATGATAGAATCATAGAATAGTTTGGGTTGGGAGGGAACTTTAAAGGTCATCTAGTTCCAACTCACCTGCAGTGAGCAGGGACAGCTTCAACTAGATGAGAAATCCTCCTGTGGAGATGGTTCCTTGGACCACATTGGTTTCCACATGAGAAACCCCACAGACAGAGGATAAATGACCATTTTTCTTATTAAAGAACTTGGACTCCTCAATTACGCAGGCACAGCTGCCGTAGTATCGCCTGAACTACTTCTTTTCTGCTTATCAGTAAAAAAGCCCCCAGGAAAAGCAATTCAAAAGCAACCCAACTCCTTTTACAAGCCATTTCCTGATCTTGACTGCTTACAGCCTACCACCCTGGCTCTGGAAAAGTTAATCCAGCCTATGCACATTCCTGGGAGTGGATCCCACTAGACAATGTAACACTCTAATTAGGTAGTTCCAAGGCAACTGTTTACAAGTCTCTTCCAAATGCCTCTCTTAACGTTTGCACCCTCCTACTACAACGGCAATATTTAGTAGAAACGTCCTAGGTAGAATTCTTCTGGGGCTCATTCAAATGTCAGTCAGCTCGACAGAAGTACACTGTGAAAATGGATGAAAACAAAAGAGAATGAGTTTCTGTCTTTCTTGGGAAGCAGCGTATTTGTCAGGAGAAGGTTTCGGATGCGCTAGTGAATGTTCTTCAGTAGAAGTTGCCAGTAAAAAAAACCACGAGCCCACTCTACAAAGGGCTGCCCTGAAGCCTGTAGATCATTGTCCCAGCCACATTCACAGTGAAAATTCATCTGATAGCCTGTGGCTCTGGTGGGACAGAAGTCCCCACATCCCTGTGCCACCAATCCCTTCTGAAATCAATAGCGGCTTCCCCACGAGGTACCTTTGCTGCTTGGTTGTAACACTGCATAAAAGAGGATGGGCAATGAGCCACCCTCATTAACATTTCCCCTGCAGCCACAGGGTAGTGGTGGTTCTTGCTCTTGGAGAGGAAACATCTTCTGCTGAGCTGGGGTTGAAATGAAGCAGAAGATCATAGAATCATAGAGTCACAGAATGGTTTGGGTTGGAAGGGACCTTAAAGCTCATCCAGTTCCATCGCCCCCTGCCATCAGCAGGGCCACCTTCCACTAGACCAGGTTGCTCAAAACCTCATCCAACCTGGCCTTCAACACTTCCAGGGAGGAGCAGCCACAGCTTCTCTGGGCAACCTCTGATGGCTGAGCTGTTGGGGGACACTGCGAGTGCTCCTGTCACTGCACGCCCTGGCAAGGAGGAATCACTAGTGATGGAGAAACATAAAAATTGTGCTAAAGGAGGTTCAGAGTTTGATAGATGAGGTTCTGCTGTGGCTGTCTGCAAGATTGTCCTTTTTATCCACCTCACACCATATGCTCTTGGCAAAACAGCTACAATATAAAGGAATCATCTGACTCCATTGAAACGCAGCTGCCTTAGACCGCTCAGCTGTAATCAATGAAAGAAAAATACTTGGTGCTTTTTAAGTTGTGAGGGGACGTTACAGAGACATAATGAAATTATTCAGTGGGAATTCAGCTGGGCTGCAAGGACGGGCAAAACCTTCCCCTTCAAAATCATGAAGCAGAACTTTATCCAGAAGTTACTCGAGTTTTCTGTGATCACCAGAAGAAAAATGACACCAAAAGGTCACGGATATTTCTCAGCTGATACGACTAGGTCTGACTCAGACCAGTGGAAATTACAGGATATTGTCTCGGAGGGCTCCTGTGAGTTAATAAAAAGTTTCCTGGAATGATTTACAAATCTGAATTGCACAAAGGAATAGAGTGAAGGGAAATGGGGAAACTCAGGTTACACAAAGCACTGCAGAGCATTCGTGAAAGTAATTTTCTAATGATCACGAGTAAAAAGTCAAGGTCTGTGAGTTTCTGGGATTTTGTACATTGCTAAGTACTTATTTGCCTTAATATCCAACATTTCAGGTACTAAGATAAGTAGTTTCACCTTTTCATTGTTTGTTTTTTGTTTTTTTTTTTCTTAAGTGTATTTTCTACTGAACCAGTTGGCACTTCATAGTCAGGCTGGCGCATCCTTTTACGGGAGAAGTTGAATTAAAACTGCATACTTGTCTGGAAAATAAGTTGACCCTTCAGACACTTGTTTGGGTAAGTCACGGATGAGCTAAGGAGATAGTGGAGGGCTGGAAGAAACGAATATTCAAGGACCAATAGAATAATGATCCTAACATCTGGCTTGTAACTCTGATGTAAATAGCATAACAATAAAACATGCTTTTATGTTTTTACAATAGAATATCCAGGAACATCATCAAAGAGGTGACTTTAATGGATCTCTGGTAGTTTATGCCAGCTGGGGATCTCCACTTATTTGCAGCACAGGAGGGGTTTGTGAAGATAACATGCAGGTGTGGATGATGTGGAGAAAGCCCAGATAGAGGGAGGAGCAGTAGGGAATAAGAGTACACCTGTGTGTAAAAGGTTAAGGAAGGAAGCAGTTGGGATTTCATAGAATCATAGAATGGTTTGGGTTGGAAGGGACCTTAAAGATCATCCAGTTCCAAGCCCCCTGCCATCAGCAGGGACACCTTCCACTAGACCAGGTTGCTCAAAGCCTCATCCAGCCTGGCCTTAAACACTTCCAGGGAGGAGCATCCACAACTTCCTTGGGCAACCTGTTCCATTGCCTGACCCCCCTCACAGTGAAGAACTTCTTCCTCATATCTAATCTAACCCTCCCCTCTTTCAGCTTAAACCCATTTCCCCTTGTTTTGTCATTAACTGCCCTTATGAAAAGACCTTCCCCAGCTTTCTTGTAGCCCCTTCAGGTACTGGAAGGCCGCTATAGGATTTCTGTCTAGGACCAAAATATGAGAAGTACAGAGGACACTGAAGGTGACTATCCCATCCTTGGAGTGAATGTGACTGGCAGCTGAGGGTTGAGAAGGATGGGCCAGGATGTGATGGGTGGGAATGAGCCAGTATATAACATAATGCTGTGCATTTCCCCCCAACACCTCTGCAATTGTTTTGTTTTTCTTCCCAAATGTAACCCCGTAGCTCAGGTCAGGGTCTGGCCCAGGAAACTGCTGTTATGCTGCTACCAGTAAGATTTCATCAGGAGTGAACTGGGCTCGTGAAGTTCCCTGTGGCTGAAAAGGTCTTGAAAGCTGCTGCTAGAGACCCCTGGTTTTGGAAAGGGAGCTCCAGCCACTCACCAAACCTCTGCAGAAGACCCGTACGTATTCTCCTTTTCTAATCACTGAAATTCAAATAATATTCAGATAATAGCTGTAAAATATTAACCTGTTATACAACATGTTCTGTGCAAGTAACTCCTGATATGAAGGTAATTTCTTCAGTGTTACATACTGGTGGGAAACATCAGAATTAAAAAAAGACTGAGAGAATGGAGTGATACAGCTGGATATTCTCCTTTATTTAGAAGCAGGCAGCTACTGTTGGACTATTCAGGATTCTGGCGTTACTGTACAAAAGCCCTAATCAATATGCATGAAAGTTTTTTTTCTTCAGGGGTTTGTGGTGACAAATTTATATAAGTTTATCTGGAAGATTTCTAAAACTAATAGCGTTTGTCATATGAATATTATACAATTAATGTCTAGCTGAAATACCAGCAGGCTACTATTAATTTTAACGTAAGAATGGGAACATGAACATTATCTGAATTCCAATTACTGTGGGAAGGAGCAAAATACCACTAATGGGGGAAAAAAAGCTGTTCTTTACTATTCCATTCTGGCCTGTGCTCATTGCCCAGGTGCTGGGACACTTTTGCTGCAGGAGAGTTGCTTTAAGGCATTGGGAACCCAAAACAGAAGAGATTTTCTGAGCAAGATGCTCTCAATTTGCAAACATGATGACATTGGGTGCATCACAGACTTAATTTGTGTTAGCCTTGCGTATGTGACAGTTTATTATCGGAACCCAAATTTTCTGAAGTGGCAATGCACTGTACAAACACTGCTGCTGGCATTTTCCACTGCCATTCACGCACCTCTTACTGATGCATTGCAGTCACAGCGCTGCTTCTTCCTCAGCCATCCTTCCAAAAAAGACTCATTTCAAACCCACTTTTCATAAGTACAGCAGTGCCCTATAAAACTGCATGAGTAATTCAAGCTGAGCTTAGTCCTGCCCTTCAATAGTGATCTTGGGAACCTTCTCCATCAGATTTTTTCTTTGAGTTGCTTGGTTTGGGGTATTTCTTAGTAGTTGTTGTGGGTTTTTTTGTGAGGTTCTTCTTTTTTTTTTTTTTTGTGAGTCCTTTTACAGGCACCTTCACATAGAATCTCAGAAAATATTTCAGGGCACACAAACCCATGATCAGCTGCTAAGGCTTGTGTAGTGCCAGGAGGCTGCTCTAGGCATGATGCTCCTGTGACTCCTACAGAGAGGCAGAGGAAAGTAAAGCCCAAAGGCAAAAAGCAGTTTTTAACCTTAATTTCCAGCTATTCTCAGAGACCAGATGGGAAGATGGAGACATGTTCTGTTCTCTGGATGGTCACAAAAATCCAGAGGCTGCAGAAGAGCTGAATGCCAGAGCTGAGAGGAGCATCATCCACCTCTACATTGAGTGGGGAAAGGGCTGTTGGCTACACTGTGATACAGTTCCGATCTTTTCTTGATTATCCCGTGTGATCATGGACAAGCTGACTGCCAGGAGTGCTCACATTGGGGTAGAAGGGAAAGAAGTTGTCAAAAAAGTTGATTCTATCTCTTCTACTGCAATTTAGGTAATCCCTAGGTAGCAAAAAGCCAAATTCCCATCTTTGGTTACACCAGCATCAGCATGGAAAACTCTTGTTCAGTCATAATGACACTGCTGCAATCCCGAGCAGCATTGCCCAGCGTCAGCCAAGCACAGACACAGCAGAGAGGAGAACGTTTTTATTAGGGAGTAGAAGTGCTGGAAATCACCCTCTGGTGTGCCAGAACTCGAGAGCAGCAGCACTGCTCATTATACAATATTAATAGCGTGATTTGGAGAGGCCACTGCTGCATTTGGGCTCAGAAGTTATATAGCACCATAAGCTACTAAACACATAAAAACATATTACCCTTTAAGATCTTGATTGTCTTCGGTTTACTATGCCTACTCAAGAGTGTTACGCTTTACAAGGGACAATATTACAGAACATGTGATAAAACTACTGTATCATCGCCACAACCAGAGTGGCTCATGCTCTGCTCCATGGGGACACGGGCATGTGGGGAAGGCAGGAGGCTTCAATGTTTAAATGCCAGGATTAATGCAGGATCCAGGAAGAAAAGTGACTATATAGGTCCACTCTCCTTGTTCTTCAAAAGCAATGACACCCCCCAGAAAGCTGATACTTTACAAAGCCTCTTCTTGAGATACTTCAGACGTGGTAAAACCAGAAGATGATTTATAACATACTTTTCTCCCTGTGCCAGGCTCCGCACAAATATTTCAAGCGAGGAAAAGCTTTGGCTTGAGCCAATGCAGAATAAGAATTTTGAAGATAAAACGGCTCCTTTATGGACCACATCTTCTAGCGTTACCTGCTCCATCTTTTGACTCAGAAAACTTACAACTTTTTTTTCCTGGGCATTGTGTTCATGGTTCTTCTGGCTTTGTGTAAGGAGTTGATAGTTATTTGATATATTTTATTAGTTAAAGGGTATCTATCTTTAAGGTGCACAGTGCACTGAGTGGCACTGCTGAATGACACAGCCCTGCCATCGGGCTCCTCATAGGGAGGGAACTTGTAGAAATCCTCTCTCCTGCTCAAGGAAATTGGTCCTCTGCCATGGTTTTCCCCTCAACACACTGGACAGAGAGCATCTTCTATGCACTTGTTCTTGATCCTTGAGACTGTAAAGCTAATATGTTATATCAGAGATCTGCTCTGAGGAGTCCACCTACAAAAGACAATTATCTGGATTAAAAGCAATTTAAAGATCCCACCATAGAATGGTTTGGGTTGGTAGGGAACTTAAAGCTCATCCAGTTCCAACCCCCCTGCCAGCAGCAGGGACACCTTCCACTAGACCAGGTTGCTCAAAGCCTCATCCAACCTGGCATGGTTTTGTTTGATTTGGGAGTAATAGCTGCTACTATGAGTTTCTGGAGTGGAGTGAAGGAAAAGTCACCACCTTAAAAGAAAGAAAGGAAAAAAATAGCTCCTCTCTCCCCGGCACTCCTGCCATGCAGCTTGCTTCCTCACCAGGACATCTCTCTTGGATGGAACCGCCCCTGCTGCCTCCTCAGGAAAATTCCTGTGATTTTGTGTGTTGGAAAGTGAAAATAACATTTCATAAACATACGCGGGCAGATTTATGCCAACTAGAAGCCCACGAGAGGATTTCTCGAAGGCGTATTTAACAGTGAATATGGTGCAACTAAACGATTGGGGGAACATTTTGACAACTCGACTTGAGCAGGTAACAACCTGGCCTCCTCTCACTTATTTCCATCCAGATCAAGAAGGTGGAGAAAGTAGCCAGACACCCTCTTATCTCACTCAGCAGTGTATCTTTAATTTACATAAACTAATCTATGCCAAGCTCTGTGAGAATGGCCCTCTCTGATAAGATCCTGCCTCCACGATGATGGACATCCCCCTGAAAAATCTGCTCGCACCAGATTTCGCTGGCAAATGGGAATCTCGTGCCTTAACCCATACGTCAGTTTGCCTGGAGATTATAATACTATTTTAATTTATCTACACTTACTGTAGCAAATACTACAAAATGCAAATCCTCTGGCATGAAGATGCAGTTATGTAAGACCTTATTAAAAAGTGTCTTTATTTAAGAAGGCACTTCAGCATATGTTCAGTTTAAACGACAAATCCTAAAGAGTAAGGGTCTTAAAAATGCACCTGAGACTTTTCCTTCCCTTCTGAGGGATTTAAGGAAAACATTGTCTAAAGCAACCAGGTGTTTTTCTCTGTAAGATGACTTAGCAGAAAGAGCATTTCTCCAGACAAAATCATGTTCCTTTTCAGGAGAGATTCTTAAATTATTTGCATTAGAAGGTTTTTTCAATGATGTTTTAAAAATCATTGCATAACAAATATTGTGCCATTAAAAAAAAAAAAAGGGATATTAAATGAATTCTTCCTTTCAAGCCTTTAAAAAAAAGGTCATCTTGGACAGACCATCTTTAAACACGGGGAAGTGTGAGTTCATGAGAACATTTCAGATATTCACGCTGGAGTACAACAGCAAAAGCAGCTTTGCAAGACTAGTAGGTATTATTTTTTCCTTTTTTTTTCCCTACAATCTCTTGAAAAGACAGACTGATTCCTTTCCTAGGGCCAGCAGAGAAGTGTATTAAGCTTTGCTTCATTCCCTGCATTCAGTGAAGAGAGTTTTTGGGAAAGATGCCCAGATGCTATGGACCAAGTTCAGCTCCCGCGTAAGCAGACAGAATTCCCACTGAAATCAATGGGAGTTGCACCTGCTGACTTTGGAGTTGAATATGGCCCAATATGTGGATACTATAAAGGTTCTGTTTCCAAAGTCTCTTCTGGCTTCTTTTATGGGAATGCAGACCTGGCGCCAGGAACGTCAGAAGACCAATAAATTCACTATGGGAACTTCCAGGCAAATGACAACTCTCTCACACAAAACAAATCCAGAAGCTCACACGATGCTGAAGGACAAATTCTCAGTGTTCCTCAGTTCATTTGCATGAATACCAGTTTCAGAAGTGCTCTGAGAGAAGAAAATGGAGAGTTGTGGCCAGGAGAGATACTAGAGGCAATGCTTTGATTGGTTTGCCCAAATTATTTGGATAAATATCTGAATTATCCCAGATATTTGTTAAGTTGCTGGAACAGTGGTCCGAAGTCACTAAGGAAGTTATAATCTGTGTATATAAGGTATTAGATGGCTGGTCTCAAGAGCTGCTACACTACATCTCCCCAATTTGGCCTGAATTTTAGCTGTGACTGTCTCCAAGGGCAGAATAAAAGTACAGACAGGGCTAGAGGAGCCCATCCAGAAAAAAGCAGTAGCTTGAATATATCCACGTGGCGTTGACTACAGAGGAGTTCACAAAAGCATTATGTCAAGGAGACAGTTTGTCTCTGTTGGGGCTGTAATTGGCTGGTAACTGGGATTTAAACAACTGAGATTCAAAGTAATTTTTTTTTTTTGAGTAATTTCTCTATTATGGAACCAGTCTAGTCACACAGCACATGTGTTCTTGGCAAGTTGTTTGTAGGTAGTGGAAGTACAGAAGGAGAAAACTAAGACTGCAGTAAAAGAAATAAGCTTGGAGCCTTCACATAAAAAAAAAAAAAGGGAGGAAAAGACAGTTTTAATTCTTTTAAAATTCTAAACAAATTATTTTAAAATCCTAAACAAAACCTGCAATAGAGCCATAGCCTGTATTCTGATTAGGCCTGAAGTGTGAAAATATTTCAAGTCGATATTTCTGGTTTAAGCCTTTTTCATTAGCAGACAAAACAAGAGCTTTTTAAAAGTTAGATTTAGTTATTTAAATGCAGTAGTTTTCTAAACAACTTATGGAGAAGGACATATTCACTTCATAGCATGAGCATCACACCCACACTGAACACTCCTGTGTGGGATAAAGAATAAGAGTAGAGGACTGGGATAAAGGCAGGGAGTACCCAGGTGCCGATGGAAAGTCATCTTTCAACGGAATGTTGTCATTTCTTCTATTTGGCATGTCCTGGAAAAGACCATTTAGAAATTTCTTTTCCAAGCTGCTTATGATTAACAACCTTCTTTCCACATCCTCCATCTCTAGACCAATAGATGAGTCACCCATTTTTAAACAGGCAGTGGTCATACGGTACAGCAACGTCCATATACACACACAGAGCCAATGAGGGGAAAATTGATGTCAAGACCTATCGAGTATGAAGGGCCCTTTAAAACCAGCCTTCAGAATGTGCTAATATTTACACATTCCCAAACCACCTGGAAATATGTTCCAACTGCTTTAAAGCATTTTCAATATCATGTCAAATGTATATGCAGCCATTCATAGTTGTACATAAATCTACCCTAAAATCTAATGATAATTGGATCTCTTTCAGAAAACACCTGTCTCAGTCCTGGCTTTTACAGGAAGTCAAAAATCCTATTTCAACCAAGAAGGAGTCAGGTGGTTATTTTTTCTTAAACAATTTTCAGACACTTTTTTTTTTTTATGCTGGAGATCCAATTTATTAGGCTTAAAGCTGTGCTTTTCCATAATCTTTTTGAATAAACATTTTTCTTTCTTCTTGAAAATGTAAGGCAGTTTGGATTTCATTAGGTTTGAAGGAGTTTTGATGCTAGTGTGTCATAGTAATGATGGGAACCTGAATAAATGAAAACTTAAAAATACATATTCTTGTATGTATCGTGCACATATCAAGTTTAGATCTTTTTATTCTGTGTAGAATTCTATCAAAGATTTGGTATAAATAAATAGCTACAGTCCATAATATAACCCACTATTAACTTTATTTTGGGTTCCATTTATATGTTTTGCCAAACTAGAACAAATCATCTTAATTTTCATAGATCCATATATTTATCTGGAATAAACTGCAAATACAGAGAAAAAAACTAGTTTATTTTGAAATTTATTTTAAATAAATCATTGTATACCTGAGATTAAAAAAAAAAAACCAACAAACAAAAGAAAACCAGGAAACCTAGAAGCATTCACGGTCCTTTTAATTCTCCTGCAGCTAAAAGGGGTGAGCTTAAAGTCACTAGAGCCAATCTGCACCTGCGTTTCTTTCTTCCCAGCAGCAACAATTATCCTCCTTACGAATGAACTGTGACATTTAATTGCCTATAAACACATTTTAAGATCTGGGGATGGATGTTACTATTCAATTGGAAAATGCAGCAGGTTTATTCCAGGTATGGATATGATTATAGCATGTCCCTCTTGCTGCCGTGGGTTGGTATCACGTCGCAGCAGAGGGCACCCGGGTGGGCCCAGGTTATGTTCAATAGGATTCATGTGCATCTACATTTTTAAACGTGCAAATCCAAAGTGCTCAGTGAAAAAAATAATATAATATAGCAGGGACAGAACCTTTCTGCCCATTATGTGGGGTAAAAAATTGATCCCTCTTCCAGTTAGGTTGATGGAATTCTTGCTGGTAATATGATATATTAAAGTTAAAATATATATTGATTTGAAAGAGGTAGTAACAAAAGATTAATATCTGTTTATAAGCACGTTGCAGACGTCAGGAGTTTGTGTTATAAAATGTAATAAGCACATCAACAGATGGTCTGGTAGATGCTTATAAGCCAGGGTTACAGGCACGCGATTGACCTGTTGGACTCTGTAACAATCTCCACGACTGACAAGCCACACATTGAAACACCTCTTGGTCATTCATTAACTCTTTGTAAACTATTTACACGCACGTTATTAATATACAGTGTGATCCTGTCTGCAACAGGAGCAGGATAGAGCCCTAATGACTCGCAACAGTTTATTAATTCAATATATTAATGGTAGGGGCGGGGCCGGAGCGGGAAAGCCGACAGACGCTGGAAGTGAGCGGCAGCTGTTCCCCTGCACCTATCGCTCGCTCCCGCCGTCACGCTCACCTTTGAGGTGTCTTTTTTTTGACTAATTTATCACATTCAGGAACACAAAAATGGGAAACAACCAGGAGGACGCGGAGGTTAGGTAGGGAAGTGTAAATGCCGTTGCTGTGCCGCGCGGCGAAGGCTCGGCGCGATGGCAGAGTGCATCGACAGCCTTTTAAAACACTGTCAAAAAGGCACAAACATCAGCATAATTTATCGGCGGCTATTTTAGGCAGGTGCACGGGAACTCTAAATATATGGCATTCACCACTTGCTGCAGTTGCTATGGATATGATAGCTCAGGCCTGTAACTCGGGTTATAAATGCTGTTGTGTGCTTATTATTGTTGTTGTTATTAAAACATGAATTTTATAGTTATGCCTGCTCAGCTGCTGCCCCTAAATCGTCCATGTAACTGCATACTTCTTTGTTTGAAGGAGGGACGTGTGTGGGAAAGAAGGAATAAACAATAGCCTTTCTTCCCTTCTGCTTTTTATTTGCTCCAGAAGGGACCGATTTTGAGCCGCTGTTTGCAGCAGTATTAGGGCCGGGAGAATTAGAAATCACTCAGAGCCAAAGAAATGGACTTCATTTGGGTCTATCTGATTAGTACTTTGGTATTTAAGTCTTGCACACATCAAACATGTCCAATCTTATTTTTTTTTTCCCCTTTCATTTGTCTTAAAAGGTTGGTCTCCTGCAGCTGCAGGGATTCTGCTCAGCCCTCTTGCTGTTACGGCGAGATGTTTAATTCTACTCAAATCTTGCCCAGCGCTGCAGATCTGCAAAAGAAAAGCTGGCCAGTGTATGGAGAGGCTCTACAGACACCTGGACATAGAGGAGTTAACATCAACCTGCCCCCCCAGCATCCATCCCAGCCTGTGCCGGGCTCCATCCCCTTGCCAAGAGGAGATGGAGCATATTCCTGCAGTCGGGAGCCTGTGGAGATCGTTGGTATGTGATGGAATACACAGCAGAGTGGCAAAAAGTGGAAAATGTGGTAAAAATGGTTAAGCCACATTTTACCTGACACTTAGGTCTTGTTACCAGCCTATAAATCACAGTTTATAAGCGAAGATTTTGGAGGAAAAGAAGTGATGTCCACAGATTTGTATGTGTCCTTCAGGTGTACAAATCACACTCACCCAAGCTGTGTAAAAGACATATCACTCACCCAGACGTAATCCCTTCCCAGCACACCTACCTACCCACACCCACCTGCAACAAAAGCCTTCAGGCTGAAACGGAGCCTGAACAAGGTGAGCTGGCAACATCAGGAGCCCCTGGAGAAGAGGAGGTGGGTGCGGTGGGTGCTCTCTGCTGCTGGGAGCGTGGCAAAGGCCGTGCAAGGAGCTGTCGAGACCTTGGGAGAAGCAGAACCTGAAGCAGACACAGGCACAGGGGCAACGCTCCGTGGTGGCTGACCTTTGTCCTGGGGAGCTGACACGGTTGGAGAAGGCAGGAGAATAAATTTCAACTACTCCCTTACACTGGTAATACAAAATGTTCAGATGCTGAAAGGTTACGACAAGCTAGCGTCTGGTAAAGAGGTCAGTCTGCCCTGAAAGCATTGCAGAAGCCAAAATAAAGTCTAGTCAAGCCTATGAGGAGTACGAGCACCGAGGCAGGGAAAATAGTGAGGCCTCTTTCTCCCCAGTGGTGGCCCCAGAAAGCAGCGGTAAGGCTGCTGTTAAAATTAAAATATGGCTGAGTATGAGGATATTTGCATTGGGCAGATATATGTTTTGAGAGACCGGGGTCAGTGGCTGTTTTAACCGCGTTGTTTCATCCCCACTGCCACACTTCCTGAATTTTCCACTTAAGCGGCATTTTAAACAGGACGCAGGTATGCTGGTGGCATTCGGCATCACACTCTAGAGGGTAAATCGTGTGTGTGTGTGAGTATTCATGTGTTTCTTTCTGTCCATCTGTCTATCTCAAGGACCATAAACCAGCAGTGGAAAGAGGGGAGGCATGAAGCCCAGTGCAAACAGAGAGGAGGAATGATTGTGGAACCAATGGGACAGAGAAGAAAGTAATTTTCTCCCATCAGGAAAGATCGAGTCATGACAAAATGTTTTCTTATACTAATGAAAATTATAGTTTAGACTTTATGTGCAAAGAGGGGGAAACTTTGCACAAATCTAGACATGCAATATACAGTGAACAGCGCATACCTCATTCTTAAAAATGTTTTATTTATTATCAGTGGCCTCACATAGGAGACATTGCCAAGGACTGGGACCCTGGTGAATTGCTGGGCAGTAACAAAAGAACAGTGACTGCTACGGTTTATAGCTGAGCTGTTGGGCAAGAGGCAGTGGGCAGAAAAAGTGGACATGAAGTCTAAGTTTGTGGGAGGATGACATGACAAAATGAATAGAGTAGGGAAAAATGGAGGGATGTTTTTTCTCCAAATCCCAGCAAAGATTGCAAATGGCCACAACTTAGGAAGCCTTCTCCTAACACATCCTTGATGTAGTCAGATGGACTTGGGGAGATTATCATCTACAGGAATGTTGCATCTTGACAACCTCATTTAATCCATGAAACATTTCCCTTTTGAGCTGGGTATTTTTATATCCAGTCAGATTTACTGTCTTGTGATGAAGTTCCAACAAAACATTTTGAATCACTTCTTGATCCAAAGAAAGGCTTAAGCTATTCAAGTTGTTTTTAGGATCTGAATGTTGTTCAGCCTAGAATAGGATGCCAGATCTGGATTCCTAGTAAATAAAAACTTCTCACCATTCATATCAACCTCCTTTGTGCAGGTCTATGGATAAAAGCAGAGCCATACAGTGTTAACAAGGAAATAGATTTCATCATGAAGCACCTTTGCACATTACCATGAAAATTAACTTTAATTTGTTCAAATTATAACTCTTTAATTTTTCACATGGCACACGTAGTACAGTTTGCTTGAGGTTTTCATTAGTGATTTTGTCTTCTTTGTTTCATAGTCTTCATTTCAAATATATGACTATGCTGTGGTTGTACATGCTGAAAAATCCTGACCTTAATATTTCCACTGAAAATAACAGGACCACTCTTGGAGAGAGTTGCCAACATACAGGACCTGACTGTGATTAAAAGCGTGCACTGAAGCCGAGCGTGTGTACGTGCATGGCTGGCACTGAAAGCTGCCGAACACGTGAACGGGTAAGGAACAGTGGGCACAGCTCTCCTCTTAACCTCTGAAGAGTAGAGAGCTATGGGCACCTCAGCAATCACAGAAAAAGGGCTTCTTCCCACGTACCTCCAGAGCATAAAAGATAAAGATGTCCTGGCTGAGTCCAGCCAAATAATTCCAAATTATGAATTTCACTGTGAACGCTTCCAGTTCAACACTGTGCTGTGATTATAATATATTTTTTTTCCTTTTAAAAGAATCTGGCAGATTCCATAAAAAACCTATGTTATGACACCTATAGGACTGTGTTTATACGATGCTGTAAGCTCTTTGGGGGCACAGCGCAGCTTTTTGTTCTCTGGCTGTATGGCATCCAGTACAACGTGCTTGTCCATGACTTGCCCTATTCGTCAAAGTAATGAAAGAAAGGCTATTTTATAATAATAAAAGTTCTTTATGACAGCAGAATGATAAATGATAAGACACCCAGTTCCCACTCCAGCTCCGTCTTTACACAACAATACATTAATTTGTAAATAACACATCACAGTTTATGCTTCATCAATGCCATAACACGCACAGAAAGGACACTTGTTTTGCTCAGTATCCAGCTGTACGGAGCAATAATAAAAATTTACTGGATGTAAAAATCTTCCTGGTCCAATTTAACCGAAGCCTTGAAAGCCTGGGTGCAGTTGGTAAAGTCTGTGGCACACACATGCATGGTGGTCCAGGGCATTTTTATCTGTAAATGTCTCATTCTTCTGCATGGAATCTTGAGAGAGTTGTGCTACCACCCGAAATGCCTGCACCCATCCTTGGGTTGACACGGGTGACACGATTACTGACACAGTCCTAGAAATGGGGTATGTCTGGCAGTTCTGTCCCTCTTTGACTCCGTGATGATTTCCCCCATAACTTCTGTGATGCAGAATAAAGCCTTTTCATCTTTCCTAAGGGGCGTGAGAGCTAACGTGTAACTAAGACAACAACACCGGACCATTCTGACAAGGCAAATGGTATAAAAATGGACGGAAAAATTACACAAAGAAAAACACGTGGAAGGTCGTGGAAAACGATGTAGTAACATGACTGAAGCCTATTGTACTACAAGATCATAGAATCATAGACTGGTTTGGATTGGAAGGGACTTCAAAGATCATCTAGTCCCAACCCCCCTGCCAGCAGCAGGGACACCTTCCACTAGACCAGGTTGCTCAAAGCTTCACCCAACCTGGCCTTCAACACTTCCAGGGAGGAGCATCTACAACTTCCTTGGGCAACCTGTTCCAGTGTCTGACCACCCTCACAGTGAAGAACTTCTTCCTAATATCTAATCTAAACCTCTCCTCTTTCAGCTTAAACCCATTTCCCCTTGTTTTGTCATTAAGGGCCCTTATGAAGACGTTCAAGAAGAATTTAGGCTTAAATGTAAAAAACTTAATGTTGACATTTAAATGTAAAAAATTTAATTTTGACGTTTGCATTAATAATTTACTTAATTTTGATATTTGCATATTACTTAATGTAGCTTTTTTTAAAAACTATAATACAGCTAATGCTCACAGATGTCTGCTTTATATACTTCAGCATCATTTTGATATCTCCCCATGCCAAAGTATTGCAACAAATGTGTGATTACTCAGGACATCCATATGCCGTGCAGCATGGCTACTATGAGCTCTGGAGAAACAGCGGGAACACGGCCCACGTCGGCTGATTCTGAGGAGCCCAAACCTTTTCTGCTTGAACTCATCCTGTCTCTCACCATTCAGGGCTTGGGTGTACAGTGTCATTGCAGGAGACCTGAGCACAGTGGAGAAACAAGCAGAGTCTCCATCTCTGGAGGAGTCTCCATCTCTGGAGATGTTCAAAACCCACCTGGATGCTTTCCTGTGGTGCAACCTGCTCTGGATGTACCTGCTTTGGCAGAGGGGTTGGACTGGGTGATCTCCTGAGGTCCCTTCCAACCCCACCATTCTGTGATGCTGTGAAATGTGAATGGGACGGACAATCTGGGGGTGTTCACTGAAGATGGTGAGTATGGAAGGGGCCATGTCCTGCTGCTGTCTGTTCCCTCAGGTGAGCCAAGCCCTGTCTCCTGGTTTTGCTGCATCTTGGCATTCCCGTCCCTCGCTCCTGCCTGAGCTGCATCCCGAGGAGCAGCACGTTTCGGGCTCAGCCCTTCGGCCGCGCTCTCCGCTGCTCGGCCCGGAGGAG
>NW_010337359.1:307-1419 GCF_000700745.2 Antrostomus carolinensis | reverse complement strand
TGGAGGCGGTGGTGGCAGAGCCGGGCGCTGAGCAAGGTGCAGGTGTGCTGGGCCCCCTCGGGTGGGCACAGGCGCTGGTAGGGGGCACAGGCCTGGCTCAGCGCCCAGTTGCGCTGGGGCAGCTCAGGCAGTGCCTGGGCATCCATCAGGGCCTGGCAGCTGGGGGGCACGGTGGGGGGCACAGCTGGTGCTGCAAGAACAGCAGAGTCGTGGGTATCCCCACACCCTCCCTGCCTCCTGCCCGCCTCCACCTGGGCCACCCTGGGCTCTGCTTTGGGGCAGGTGGGAAAGGGGAATGATGAGGCTGTGGTGTTGGTATGTTTCAGTAGGGTGTCCTGGGTGCTGGGATATGTTTTTGGGTTATCTCTGGGAAGGAGAGAAGGGATTGGGCAACATTTTGGGTAGAGCTGCAGGTGATGGTCAGGTAGGGTCTAGAGAGGATGGGGAACTACTTGTGTAGGGTCTCTGGGTGGTGTTTTGGTAGGGTCTCTAGAGGTCAGGGATATGTTTGGGAGTCTGGGCACTGTTTTGGTAAAGCCTACAGAGGAGGGGGTACTGTTTGGGTAGGGTCTTGGGGTGGTGTTTTGGTGGAGTTTCTAGGGGATAGGGTGGGGCTTTGGCTGGGACCCAAAGAAATATTTGGGAAGGGTCTCTGGGCATGGGTTTGTGTTTGGGTAGAGTCTTCCGAGCATGTGGTGCTATTCAGATAGGGACCCTGGGCAGCATTTGGGTGGGGACCCCTGTCTCTGGGTAGGGTCTCCGGGGGATGGGGCTGTGACTTACGTGGGCAGTGATGGGTGAGGTTGGCACAGGGCGGGAAGAGGCAGGGGGCACAGAGCCCACAGGCGCCCCGCTGCTGCTGCTGCTCGGCCAGCGCCCGCTCCAGCGCCAGCAGCGCGCTCCTCAGCGCTGCCTCCAGCACCAGCGTCCCCCGGCTCGACAGCGCTGCCGGGCACATGCAGGGTGCTCAGACCCCCACTGCCCCCTCACAGCCATGAGGTGCCCCCACCCCAGCCAGTGCCCATGCCCTGATATCTCCATGGTGGGAATCAGGCTGGGCATGGCCTGTCACCCATTGGTATTGCCTAGGGTGACAGCACAACTGTCATCTC
>NW_010337359.1:0-249 GCF_000700745.2 Antrostomus carolinensis | reverse complement strand
CTGTGAGCACACGTGTGTGCAAATGTGGGCATGGAGCAGGGTGTGAGCCTGGGCAGGTGTGCCCACGTGTGTCAGTGTGCACACACCTCGGTGCACACTTGTGCTTGCCAGGATCTGGTGCCCATGTCTGCATGTCCCTGCCTGTGCCCATGTGTGTGCAGTCCTGTGTGTGCCCTGTATGCATATCCCAATGTGTGCCCATACCTGTGCCCACCTGTACCCACCCACAGCCACCCTCCTGCTGGTCAT
>NW_010337358.1:2973-6237 GCF_000700745.2 Antrostomus carolinensis | reverse complement strand
TTCCAATCCAGGCAATTCTGGGACTCTGTGGTTCTGTGGGGTGAACCCCTGCATGATCCCTGACAGGTGCCTCTCTCTTCCCAGTTAAACTGTTAAACTAGTGCAGATCTCAAGCACTGTGGGCTAAACCGTGTGTAATTCCTCACAACTGGTGTCTGCCATGGAGGTACTGGGGAAATTCAGATGAGGACATCATTGCCTGACTCTTGCTATTGTTTATTAACAAATAAAATCTGTTTAAACACCCTCTCCTTGAGTGACCTTTTGTCTGCCTTGCTCTCCTGAGCCACTCTGCAGTTGTGCCCTCCAGCGGGTATTTAAGTGGCCAAAGTTCCTGCCCCTGCCTTTGCAGAGCCATGGGACCTTCTGTCCTTGGTGTAGCTGGCATCCCACTGACAGCTGGGTCCCCACCATCTCAGCAGCCATGGTGCAGGTGATGTTCACAGTTACTGATCTTTTTCCCTTCTCTGTCCACAGCAACACCTTACGAGTGACCCGTTCTGCAGCACCTACCAGTCTGGATGGCTCAGCCACTGGAGGCCCTGCCCAGCTGGGGAAGAAGGGCAAGGACTTCGACTTCTCCCAACTGCCCATGAAGGTGGAATTTGTGGAGTGCAGTGCTCGGGGCAGCAAGGGAGAGGAGGGAGATGCTGACTTTGAGCGCCTTGAGAAATGGCTGGCCAAGATTGCCTGAATGGAGGAGGACAGGGCTGGAGGGAGAGACCCGAGGAGGCTGGGGAGTGGAACACTTGGAGACTGAAAGGAATAAGATAGTCTGAAAATCTCAAATCTCTTCTTGCTGTACAAGAGGCTTAAGCTGGAAACCAGCATTGTGGTTTATTCCTCTGCTGCTCACGGGCTTGGGAGCAACATGACATAATTGCTGGTGTGATTTCCTCTCTCCCTATCACACCGCAACATTTTTTGTCCTCTCCCCTCTTCCTTTGTCTTCCTCTGGGATGATGACCCTTAGGGCTTCTGTGATTCCTTAATCTTTAGGCTTTTCATTTGGTAGCTGCCAGGCAAATTAGGAAGGAGTGTGCTACCAGGTGAGTTTTGGAGACTGCAGTCTGTTGTCTTCTGCCTTTGTTTGTCATTTCAACCCTGTTACCTCTTGGAGCTCCTCATCACCTCCTGATTCAAACTCCTTTCCCTTCTTTAACTGCTTGGGAGCGCTGTGCACGTCACGTGTGCTGCCCCAGCAACGTGCACAGATTCTCTGTTGGGCAGTCATTGAGGAGCGTATAAAAAGCTGTTTACTTCTGTGTCTGCTCCCTTCCTGTTCTTCCAAACTGGTGCAATCCCACTTCTGTGGGATGGGAGTGGTCTATTAAATGCCAGGTCCAGGCTGGCTGCTCTGCCGTGTCCCTGTGTCTTGGGGTGATTTCCACTCTTGGCCAGTTCTGGGGAGTTTTTCTTGAACTAAGGGCTATATCCTGAAAGCTTGTTTCACTCTGCTTCTCCTTCCCATACTTCAGGCTCTTCTCCTAGAGACGTGTCTGCGCATTCTACAAGTGGCAGAATTATAGTAAGGTCTTAGCTTGAAACTGAGGTGAGCACATTTTTAGATTGATACTTACGTTATGTGTGAGATCTGGCATGACAGGCATGTCCTCTGCAGTCCCTAGCCTGTCTCCTGCTCCAGTGACTGCAGGAAGATCTTTTTGTGTGTGTAATTAGTCATCAGTTGTGGCAAAGTGAGAGGGAAGGCCAAGGAGCTGTGAGCACATCCGTGTGATTCCTCCTCCTGAGGAAGATGCTCAATGAAGAGGGAAGAGAAATGTGCTATTTTCTCAGTTGGTTCTTGTTTGTCTGTGGTGTTTCAAGCCGAAGTTGCTGCTCTCTGTGTCATCTCAACTGTTAATCTCTCGGGGAGGATTCAGGGATCAGGATAAAGCCTGTTGCTGTAGCTGTCACAGTGGTTCAACAGGCTGCTCTGCAGCTTGGAGGCCTCTGGTTCAGCCTGCTTCTGAACTTCCTGAGGGACATAGGCTCTTCTCCTTCCTGTGCTCTGGCCAGGAGCATTGGTTATCCAAAGGGAGATCTTCCAGCAGCATTGGTTTTGGTCAGGTGGGAGACAAGACCCTAGTGCTGTGCTGGCTGTTCAGCTTCCCCTTCCTGAACAGCCTTCAAACAGTTGCCCTGCCCACCAGCTTCATCCAGCTTTGTGCTCTGCTGGAGTGCCCCTTCTGTGCAGCACCTACGTGAGGGTGATTGCTCTCCACAGTGTGTATTGCGAGGTCCTACAGCATTGAAATTTTTCCTTTGTTTTTGTTGCTTCCCATTTTGTTTTAGAGTAGAAGGGAGTGGCTGATTCCTGGTATAGACTTTTTCTGTCCTTTACAGGCTCCTCTTTAGTTTGCTGTTTCCTTCATCACTCAACTGATGTGTTGTGTTATTTTCCTTTCTGTCTGGGGCACCTCCTGCATTTCCAAGTGCTATTAATGTTGGGAAGAGCAAGAAGAGTCTTCAGCGAAGACCTGTGCTCATAACAAAGCTAGGCTTTGCCTTTCTTGTCTTATGAACCCAGTGGCTCTTCCACTATCCATGCAGGAGGTGGGGATGGTTATATTTATGAAGGTTGTTATTTTATTTCCTGCAGTAAGAGTATTGTTGGAACATGTCTGTCATGCTTGGAGCTCTTTCCTAGGCTGCCTGCTTTGAATCTGTAATGCTGAAGTGAGAATATTGCTGTTTCTTGGGGTGGTGATTCTGCTTGCAAAGACCTGTCTCCTTGAAAAGCAGAGGCCAAGCACCAGCCTCTGCTGGGGCAAGGGGGGAAGGTAGCATGAGGCCATGGTTGTTTTAAGTTATTCTTTATTAAAAGTATTCCTTAATTTTTTTTTTTTTTTTTTTTTTTTGCTTAAATGCTTGTTCCCAAGCCTTACTTTAGTCTGTATTTGCCTCGACTCTTCTCAGTGGTATCAAATCTGCATGGACTGGGACTTCACTTCTGCTCAACACGATGCTGGAGATCAAACTTCCTGCTTGGTGGGCAGATCGGTCTTGTCAAAAAACAGTCCCTTCTCCACACACGGGGCTTTGGGTTGTTTGTGGGGTTTTTTTTGCTGGGTTTTGGTGGGGTTTTTTTTGGTGCATTTTTACTCCTTAGTCTGAATGTTAGAAACTTGATAATCATGTAGCAAAAAAACCCAAACCGCTGTAGAATCACAGACTGGTCTGGGTTGGAAGGGACCTTAAAGCTCATCCAGTTCCAACCTCCCTGCCATCAGCAGGGACACCTTCCACTAGACCAGGTTGCTC
>NW_010337358.1:2214-2768 GCF_000700745.2 Antrostomus carolinensis | reverse complement strand
GGTACTGCAAGGCCGCTAGAAGGTCTCCCCTGAGCCTTCTCTTCTCCAGGCTGAACAGCCCCAACTCTCTCAGCCTGTCCTCACAGCAGAGGTGCTCCAGCCCTCGCATCATCCTCGTGGCCTCCTCTGGACTCGCTCCAGTAGGTCCATGTCCTTCTGCTGCTGGTGGCCCCAGAACTGGAGGCAGCACTGCAGGGGGGGGTCTCAGGAGAGTGGAGCAGAGGGGCAGAATCCCCTCCCTCGACCTGCTGCCCACGCTGCTCTGGATGCAGCCCAGGACACGGGGCTGCACTGACCAACCAAAAAACTAAACAGAACAGGCACTTTGCTCAACTGCCAAGGAAAACCCAAGCCAGCAGCAGTGCGCTGTGCATGGTTGTGGTTTAAGTCCCAGAGCACTCGTCCTCTGTGGCTCAGGTGTCTCTGGCATCCTGCAGCTTTACAGCTGGATGGAGACGCCACAGCTTTCCCTGCCCCAGCGTGGCTGGGGGCCCGGGGCGGCTGCACGGCAGCGGGGCTGCCCCCAGTGCTGCTTTTGCTGGGGGGCGGGGGGT
>NW_010337358.1:0-2018 GCF_000700745.2 Antrostomus carolinensis | reverse complement strand
TTTTTTTTTTTTTTTTCCTTCCCCAGTCAGCTTTGTGCTTTGTTTTTGGCTCTTGATGTATAAATCTTGCTCCCAGCCTGTGGCTTTGTGCAAGTTGCTCCTCAGGCTGCAGCCTGGCTGCCAGTATGTTTACATGGCTTTGGCAAGACAGCGAGATGTGATAAACCCAGTGTCTTCTGCTCCAGCTGCCTGACGCAGAGTCAGTCTCTAAGCACCTCATCTGCCTGTCTTTGAAACCCCTCCAGGGAAGGTGACTCTACCACTGCCCTGGGCAGCCCCCTTCCAATGCTTGACTACTCTTTGGCTGAAGAAATTCTTCCTCACATCCAATCTCAACTGCCCTTGGTGAAACTTGAGGCCATTTCCTCTTGTCCTGTCACTTGGTCCTTGGTTGAACAGACCCACCCCCACCTCTCTGCACCCTCCTTTCAGGGAGCTGGAGAGAGCCAGAAGGTCTCCCCTCAGTCTCCTTTTCTCCAGGATCAACCACCCCAGTTCCCTCAGCCATGAACTCATCACACTTGTGCTCCAGCCCCTTCCCCAGCTCCGTTGCCCTTCTCTGGACACGCTCCAGCACCTCCATGTCCTTCTTGGAGTGAGGGGCCCAACACTGAACCCAGCACTCGAGGTGCAGTTCCCCCGCTGATTTTACACATCTGCAGGGATTGAAATTTTCACTGTACTTAAAAGATCTTTTGGTCTTAAAACCCAAAGTTTTTCACTATATGTTGTGCTTTGCCCACAGTTGTTGCAGGAAAGGAAGGGTGCTTTTGGAGGAGATAACAAGTGTGGTGAGATCCAGGATAGCAGAAACCACATGAATGTGGAGGACACATTGCTGATCTCAGCTCAGCCTTGGCCCTTTGGTCCCTTCATGAGCTCTGTTGCAGGTGTAGCCATCTCCAGCTCAGCCATGGCTGTGCCTGCCTGGGGACCCTGCTGATCCTGACCCATGACTGACTCTCCAGCACCCTTTGCTATCTCAGTCCTGGCAATGATACTGCTGATCCCAACGAGCAGCTTCTGCTGTGGTCCTCTACAGGTGGCAAATGTGCTTCATTCAGCAGCTGCTGCTCCTCCAGGAGCCAGGGAAGAGATGAGACCTTCTCAGATCTTGTGCATTCGTGACAGGCCCTTTTGGCTTCTTCAGTTTTGAGCAGCATCAGCTTGGCGAGATAAGTGGGGTGTCCTTTGCACGATGCCAAGCTCGATCAGCTCATGAAGCGATTTCTGTGATACCCATCACTCAGTCCTCCCGTGTCACCCTCTGCAGGTGACAGCAGGATGCAACCTGCAACCCCCTGGGCCCACAGTCCATTGCCTGCAACCCCAAGCTCCCTGCCTGCAGCCCCCTGCCTCCAACCTTCCCTCCCTGCCTGGAGAACCCTGCCTAGAGCCCCTTGCCTACAGCCCCCACCCACAACCCTCAGAACCCTGTCTCCAGCCCCCCTGCCTGTATCCCCTGGCATCAGCTGAGAGCTCCACGTCCAGCCTTGTGCCTGCAGCCCCATCACTGCAGCGCCCTGCCCACAGCCCTTTGGCTACAGACCCCTGTCCCCTGCCTGCAGTTCTCTGCCTCCAACACCATGCCTGCAATCCCCCAACACCTGCCTGCAGCCCCTCCCTGCCCTGGGCTGCCTGCCTCCAGGGCCCTGCCTGCAACCCACTGCCAACAGCCCCTGCCCTCAGTCGCCTGCATCCTGCCAAGCGCTCCATGCCCAAGCCCCATGAACACAGCCCCATAACTGCAGATTCTTGCCTACTGCCTGCAGTCCCCTGCCTGCATCCCCATGCCCACTCTACACTCCCCACAGCCCTCTGCCATGGCTGCCTGCCTCCAGGGCCCTGCCTGCAACCCACTGCCAACAGCCCCTGCCCTCAGTCGCCTGCATCCTGCCAAGCGCTCCATGCCCAAGCCCCATGAACACAGCCCCATAACTGCAGATTCTTGCCTACTGCCTGCAGTCCCCTGCCTGCATCCCCATGCCCACTCTACACTCCCCACAGCCCTCTGCCAT
>NW_010337357.1:389-3557 GCF_000700745.2 Antrostomus carolinensis | reverse complement strand
AAAAAAAAGATTGCAAAAGGCACATTAGAAAACTGTCATTCCACAGCTCGCGACAAGGTATCCCTCCCACCTCAGGCTAAACAACGATACATCTTTGCCAGAAACTTCCCATGAAAAAGTCCAAAGCATCATTTGTCATCACCCTTACCAGAATCTCACTTGCACACTCTAAGAATCACTTCTCAGCATTACAAAAAAAAACCCCTTCTTTTATTATCCCGACTCTAAAAATACAAATGTATCCACTGCTTAACATAAAAATTAATCGGAGTTGAAGCACGTGCATTGTATCTGCAATTCTGAGTCGTTTGTAATCTGTTGAATTAGGCAAGTGTATTAGAAATGTAATTCCAGCTGTTACAGTGCTTTACCTTCACTGAGAAACTGAGATTATTGCATTCTACAGGCAGTCACTTGAATCTTGCTACTGCTTTTTTAAATGATTTCCATCATCTCTTCTAATTTAGTAAACTCAAAGTTGTTGGGTTTGTTTTGTTTTTTTTTTTAATCAGTATCTTTTGTTCACCCTTCCACAGTGCAATTATTCAAGCAATATATCACCAGCTGTTTGTTAACGCTTCCCTTCAAAATTATTTTTAAAAAAATACATTTTTAGCATTTCACTTTGGACAAATAACTGCAAACGATTTTGCGTGGAAATCCGGAGCTGACAACATTGCTAATTATCTTCAGATTTCCAACAGCTTCTCACCATCATGACACTGCCCTGTCTGGCCGCAGTCGTGTTACCCTGTCGCCCCAAGCTGGTTGGAAAATTCTTTGCTCTGATTCTAAAACTGCTGTGGTAATGTTAACACAAAAGTTATGGCCAGACCAACTTTTAAAATCCGACCTCATGTTTATCTTCCATTCCACTCCCCAAACTGCCTCTGCTGCTACGAAGGTCCCTTTGCTTCGAGGATTACGCTCTACGGGATATTCCTCTTTAAATCCTTCACTTCATAAAAATCTATATTCTTATTTCACGAAATAAAGAAGAAGCTTCATTTGTTTCATCTTGCCTTAACAACAACTAACTCCCACCTTTATTGGAGGATAAATAGCCAAATGAGTGAACATCTATCAAACAATACTGCTGAAAGAGTTGGATTTCGACAAGCCACCGATATCCTTGCACTGGGCAAACTATTTTTGGCCTGTTGCAAAATACGCTCAGGAACTGTAGCAAATAACTCAATCGCAGCTGCGAACAGAACCCAAAGACCCCCCGACTTGACCAGAAAGTGCTTTAATTCGTGAGATTTGGAGAGCTCATTATATCTGGCCTATAAAATCGCTTTCCGTAGAGCACTGGCCAGGCTTCCTAATATAACGTGTAAATGATTTCCATTGCGCTCCCGGGCAGCAGACAGCCCCTCTGCTCCTCTCTCCTGCCTCCACCTTCTTCGTGTTTCTCAAATGAAAGTGCAAAAAAAGAAACCCAACAGCACTACTTTTTGCTTGTTAATTGTTAACGAGGAAGGGCTTCGCTCTATTAATTAAAATATGTCTTCATAAAAGGAAAACATCGCACATTTTTGAGAACAGCCTTCTTCAGGCTGAAAACTATTTACATTGTTGCATTTTGGGGCTGCTGTGAAAGCCGATTTTGTGCTATTCAGGGGCCACAATAATAACGCTTTAAAATTCCTCACTGGGATGCAATGTAGTCCTTTTGATGGAAAGACTGTCTTTCTCATTCGGCAGAAATAAATCCATTCATTTGATCATGTAGTCATTGAGGGCAATACAAAACAAACCAAGTGTGAGAAATTCTATGTGATGAAGTAAACAAAACAAAACCCCCCCAAAAAGGGGGGTAAAAAAAAAACCAAAAAAAACCAACCCTAAAAACATTTCCATGACAAAAAGATTCTTTGTCCTTAATCTACCCACCATATGCAAGCGTTTCTTTTTAGCATATCTCTTGTTCTAATCTCGGGTGACATGGCTACATAGATAAGATTCACAAAACAAAACAAAAACCTAGTTTAACAATTTTTTTCTTTCTTTCTTTCCCCAATTTATTAACTCGCCAGGAGTGTCACAGTGAAGTAGTTGGGTTTTATTTTTTTTTTTTTTTTTTTCTGTATGGAAATAGATTCAGAGCATGTAAAAGTTTAGAACACTTGAGATAAATGCTTAGACCTAGAACCCACCCCAGCAGAGAATGAGCTTAACAAATCTGGTTTATGGAATAAAATACTAATTCTCATCTGTTTGCCTGTATTAATTTCTTTTAAATGACCACTGGTTCTGAAGGAAAATAAAATAATAATAAATTTGAAAATGCCCTGCTTTGCTTCTGCACTGTGACAGCAGGAAGCGTTTCTCTCTCTGTTATTGTCAACACCCCAGTGGGTTTTTCCTGGGTGGCAGCTCCTCAGCAGCCCTGGACAGTGTGGGACTCGTTCCCCAGCTACCCCAACCAAAAAAAAAACCCTGGGAAGGAGCAGGAGCAATTTGCCAGTCTGACAGATGTTTTAACCTGATGAAGTGGATTCAACGCTGCCTGAAGCTGTAAAGTTCAGCCACAATAGTGAAAATCCTCCTCAGACTGCAACTTTGCTGCTTTTCTTTCCCCACAGATGTAACTTAAAAGTCATTTTAGTTGTGAAGAGGGAGAATTAGTTGGGGTTTTGTGTTGGGTTTTTTTTCTTTTTGAAGGGAGGGAGAGGAGGGGGGATAACACAGTGGAGCAAGGGGCCTACACAGAAAGCAGAGCACATTGGGGCTTCCGCTTGGTTATGGGAGAAACTAAGGAAGGAGCGGGCTCTATGCAATGAGGAAAAGAGAAACTTTCAAGTGGAAGCTCTCAACTTAGCCCAGGAACAGTGAGTATGGGCTGTGGCGTGCCTTTGCACTCTGCAATGCCAGGGACTGCTAAAGAAATTAATTAAAAAAAAAAAAAAAAAGAAAGAAAGAAAAGAAAAGAAAAAAAAAAGGAAATAAAAACCCCCTGCAGCCCCCCTTTTTTTTTAAGTGAAAAAAATCAAGAGGAGAGTGGAAATAAGGAGTGATTACAACCCAGCTGTGTCCGGACACTTGTTCCCAGCAGCCTGGGCAGCCCAGAGGCACATGAGCCTGCGGGGATGGGGGGAATGAGTGGAGAGAAAACGACCCCCGACCCTTCCCCACCGCCCGCCGCTGGTGGCCGTGGTGGTGGAG
>NW_010337357.1:0-274 GCF_000700745.2 Antrostomus carolinensis | reverse complement strand
GCACCCTGCCCGCTCCCACCGGGGGCCCCTGCCCCACGGATTCAACCCCCCCCAACCTGGCAGCAGCCGCGGTGGGGCTACCCCAGAGACCGGCAGCCCCCGGCTCATGAGACCTCTCTCCTCCCGGAGCCCGCAGCCCCAGGCAGAGCACCCCCAACCCCGGCTGGGATTGAGGAGGGGGGAGCAGAAAAAAAGGGGTACCCCGAGAAATAGAGAGAGGGAGCGGAGAGGAGGAGGAGGAGGCAGGAGCTGCTCCGGGAGCAGCTCCCGAGCC
>NW_010337356.1:9663-14410 GCF_000700745.2 Antrostomus carolinensis | reverse complement strand
CTAACTATATTTTATATGTTCGCATATCAACTGTGGCAGGACCAGGTTTGTAGGTGGGAGTTGTAACTTAGAGTATCTGGTACCAACGGAAAAAGTAGGTAAGTTTTTAGACTGACAAAAATTCCTCTGTAAATGATGTGGTCTTTTCATATTTCTGTACTCAGCACATTAGCAAAGCTTATTCTCACCCAAGTGTCAACATTGTTGGAAAAAAATATTGCTAATGTTACAGAAGCTTCGGAAAGACTACATGTTGAGGAAGAGACAGTTCCTCTAAAACAGCCCAGTGTCAAGTAGTCCAAAGAGTTTGACAAGAGAAAAGCAGTATTGTTTCCTAATGCAGGCTGATCCTGCATGCTTTAAGCAATGTAACTTTCAGCCCTAATAAAGGTTTTAGGGCCACCAGTATTTGCTGTTTTAGTCAGACTTGGTAGGTGTTTTGATACCATATGGGATTCAGTGACTCTTCCTGTGTAGTTTGTGATTGGAATTTGTATCTAGGTTTTGTATTGGTAGGAAAATGATTTGGTTGTGCTTGATGCTTTCAAATGCCATGATAGCAGGCAGCGCTGCTGACTATCATGTCTTCTGCTGAAAGGAGGCTGAGGACAAGACAGTTGCAGTGAGGAAAGGGATGCTTGGCTCTGGCTTTAATTCCCTGTCTATTTGTCTCATGGAGCTTAGAGTTCAACTTCAGGACACGTTTCAAGGCGACGTTTATGCTCAGGGACAGGTCTGACAGCAGCAGCACTACGTGCAGCACTCCTACTGACTTCAATGAGAGCTCCTCGCAGAAAGTGCGGATAGAATGGCCCTTGAAGTTTGTGACACAGAGCGTGGCTTGAGGAAATGTGTGCAAGTTTTGTGCTTTGGCTGTTTTTTCAATGAACGTGCTGCCAATCTACTAGTGTTTTGGGCCCTGATCCTGCTGTGCAGATTCAATAGGCGCATGCATGTTGTTGAATACAGCATGTTGAACATTAATTTATGGGAATTTTGTAAGCAAACCTTATGTATGTAGTAGCTCTAACAATAAGCATGTTTTTACAAGCTGAAAAAAAAGCATATAACGCCTATTTAAAGGTTAGCGCTTTTTAATGGTTACTACAGATGTTACTGTTTTGAGACGTTTGCTTAACAGAAAAAGGAGAAAGAAGAAAATGTGGGTGTTCAGTAATATCAACACCTCTCCCAAGCTGACAGTTGGCTTTACCAGTAGACAAATCCTTAAGTGTCAATATTTTTTTGTTTGAAGATGGATCTTAAAGGAGGGAAAATAAAATAAAATTAAAGGTCACCTAGTCCAACCCCCATTTCCTGTACAATTCTGATGAAGCAAAGAATGAGATTAGAGAAGAACTGTGAATATAGATTATTTCTGATGCTTAGGTCCATCTCTCTAAACTCAGATGATTGGACAGAACCTGTCGAAGATTGAACCTTAATTTTCTACTCCTGGTTATAGACTGTGGAAACAAGGAACTGAAAATGATGTGTAGTCTGACCCTGTGTGGTAGTGTTTGTGTTCTTAACCTTTGTGATGATGGATATTTCTCTTTTCTGTCCTAATGTCTGTTATTCTGTCCCTTACACTACCTATTCAAGATACTGTTATAGACACCTGAGCAGGAGCAGAGTGAGCAATCTACTCTCTGCACTGTCACAGGCGGTGAGCCAGTGTGTAGGAAAAACACCAAAATGAAAAGAAATACAAAATCTGATCTTGAGGTGGGAACTTGTTCTGTGATTTCCGAAAGCAGTTAACGTTGTGGTGTGCGCATTCAGCACTGGGGAATAAAAGCCCAAAATGCTCCAGCTAGGCTGCTCTTCCACTCAGCTTAAAAGCTCAAGTACTGCGTTACATGTGAACTTATTTGAACTGCTTTGCTGTGGGAAGACTTTTTGCATTCCAGGAAGCATGATTGCCTCCCACCTGGACCAGAATCCTGCCACTGATAAAACTGCCAGCATTAAAAAATGTCTCTCTTACATAACTGCTATGAAATGCTCCTACTTTGTTACAAAAATATCTTTGGTTTTTTAATTTTGAAAATAGGGTCACCTTAAACTTGATGAACTTTCACAGCCTGAACAAGCAAGAAGAACATGTGGAGAAAAATGACTCTGGGGATGTAGTTTTCAGTGAGTAAGTTCACTTGAGGCATGAGTTTGGGTAGATTTGATTCCGTTCACTAATGCAAAATTTGACAACAGTAAAAACACCTTCACTGTTTAATCTTCCACTAGAGGAAAAAAAAAAAAAAATCAAAATACTTTTTTCTTTCCCAGAGTAGCTAGCTGGCAGAAAACTTAAAAAATGTGAATCCCCTTCTTGATACCAAGTCACTTTGTTGATGAACAGTGCTCCCAGCAAAAACTAGGAGTGATACCAGACAAAGGATGCTCAGCATCATTATCTGCATTATATATCAATAGTTGTGCTGCCTTTCTTATCAAGTGTATAACCTTGTGTGTCCTTAACGTGCAAAAACAAAACACCCACCACCCTAAGGACACCTGGGACTGCACTTCTAAGAAGCCAAGAGAAATAAAAAGATTTTATTAAAATATTATGAATTATTGTTAACATATATTTACATAATTTAATTCATCCCAGGAAACATCTTAAAGAATGAAATTTTATCTACCTATAGTCATAAAACCACCCTCTAATTTCATCATTTCACTGCTACAAGCCATCAATACAGTAACTCCATATTTGAAGGGATTTGGTTATTTGATGTAATAACAAGACAACTTAGGTTTCCAAAGGAAATACCATTAGATGGGATCGTTGTCTGAGTCCATTAGCCCAACTCTGAACTGGAAAGAGAGTATCTCAGAAAGATCCTTTTACTGAAGGAACAGTTCAAAATGTTACAGTTAGTAGGCTAAACAAAATGGGTCAATGGTGTCAGTCAAAAATGATTGCTGTGTTAGTGACTGACACTTAAGGCTTTGATACTTACATTACAAGCGTCTTTTCTTTTCGTGGGAGTGCTTAACTTGGCATTAGTTTTGTTAGGTTTAATGCCATTAAGATAAGACAATTGAAGCTCCTTTGTGCTTCTAATGTATAGAAACAATCTCTGTTGAAGGTCTTGTCTTCGAAATCTCTTTTTTAGTTTGAGCCAGATCTGTAGTATTTTTGCAATTAACAGCTATCAATTCAATAAGGAATTCTGACCTTCTTGGTCAATTGTTTGCACAACCACTATTTAAATAGAAAACTGCTAAGAGCCTGATTACACTAATGGAAGCCAGGAGGAAAACAAGGCTGAGGAAAGCAATATGGTATTAACAGTGTCTTCTAGAAAAATTAATTTATTGCAGGACTCATTACTAGAAGAAAAATCTTAGAGAAACCCAAGATAAATCAGAAGGCAGAGAGAATTAGTCTTGTGTGTGCTGTGTACTAGTGACAAGGCTTCTGGTAAAATGTCTGTGTTTAATCACAAAATAGTCTTACTTGCAAAACCATGTGCATAAACAAAACCCTGTGTTTCAGAGCAAAAATAGGGCTAATTGTGTTGCTGCCAAAGAAATGTGCTTGACAGCATGTACATTAAAAGGGCATTATGCTAGTGAGGAAAGGCACTAAGGAATCCTGAAAATTGCTTATCAGGAAGCATAGCGCTGTTGGGGTGACCGGATGAGTTTCTTTGAGTTTTGAAATTTGGGAACACCTGCATTTCCTGATCACATCTGTCTGTTTCTTTGCCATCTCTTATTTTCCCCTCTGTCAGCAGTTGGCTACCAGATGAGCTTTAGATGAATAGCATTCACCTTACTTCGTAGTTGTTTTATGATGCTGGTTAGATGAAATAGTTCCAGCAGATACTCTCAATAAGCAAAGGCCTGTACTCTCTGCAGTTCATTGAACCCATATGGATGAGAACAGCTGGAAAGATGGGTTTGCTACCTGAGGCCAATGTTTGTGTTGCCAACCGCGACTCCAGCTTGCTGACCCTTGTATAATTCATTGCAGTTGAGGAAATGTTGCTCACACTATTCTATTTTGTGATGAATGGCATTACTTAAAACTGATAGTCTTGTAAAGCAGTGGTGACTTCCCATGTCTGACGGATGTGAACAAAGAATACAGTCAATAAATATTGCCATGTTCTAAAGGAAGATTCACTGCTTGCAGTTGAGAGGGAGGAATTTCAGTACAAACAGAAAACAGGTGGAGAAGCAGCTAGTTGAAAATTACAATTTAGAGGTTATACTTCAGGATGGACCTTTGTGGGGATTCATGCATTGCAGGTCTCTGAATCATCCAGGTACAGTGCTTTGGGCACATATTTCAATCTAGCATTGTGTAACAGTTATTTCTTCACTGACCTTCTTACAGTAGCTAAGCAAATTGTTTCAGTGACCTTGCTGAGCTTAAACTTCCATGGAATTTGCCCAGAAAGGGAAGTAAGCCTCAGGAAGGCCATGTCTGAAAAATAACATTTTCTCTTTAGTGCTACTGCTTTTGGGAATGTTCTTCATGCAGACATTTTCCTGGTGCATTTTTATTGACAGTTTTTTCAAAAAAAAAAAAAAAAAAAAGTTGAGTGTTTGCATGTTTGCATAAAAGAGTACCTAACCTACTAAGCAGTATCTCTGAACTTCGTGAGATGTCCTTGGTAGGCACTGCTGTAGGCCTTTGCAGGCAGCAGCCCAGGGTTCTGCTGAGAGAGAGATTAGAGCCAGATGATTGTATCCATAAGAGCAAAAATGCAGATTCTTTGAAAGGTCA
>NW_010337356.1:0-9616 GCF_000700745.2 Antrostomus carolinensis | reverse complement strand
AGAAGAGAAACAAGAAGTGTTTTAGCAGGTTTCTGTGAGAGACTTCAGCAGAAATTATTATGGTCCAAGATATGAGGATGGTGCCTGGGGAGTTGGAGTTGAGTAGATCTCTACGTGGGCTAGAAGTAGTGCAAGGGGAGTAGGTGATAGGCTTTGATGATCAAAGTGAGGTGAGTGGTGGAAACACAGGGTGAGAAGGGAGCTAGATTTCTCATGAATATGAACACTTCTTTCATGGAGTAGGTGACCCTATGCTTTTATGATATAAAAGCAAAAATAATGTCATTGATCATATTTATATAAGAATGTACAGGGCACACAATCACTTGCTGTTTGTCCACATTCACTCTGTCGTAAGTGTGCAATTGTTTCACAGTCTCTTGCTTAACCTCTTGCCTCTCAATGGGGTTATAAAGATAAATTAGGTAGTGCTTCTATAGAATAATGTTATAAGTATCAGACTGATTCAGAGTCTTTTTGAAGTTGAGGTACAGATTGATATTTGTCTCCTGTTCTTTTGTGTTGTTAACAGTGCACCAGCTGTGATATGGTGGATATTTCCCCATAAATGTTTCGTATAGTTAAACTGTAGCTTTTATTCAAGAGATGAAATAATTCTTCTCCATAGTCCCCATTCAAAAAACACATAAAATATCTTTGCTAAAAGTCTCTTAAGAAGGTGCCTGAAGTTAGGTCCACGGAGTACAAATAACAAGGGAAATGTGTCTGTATAGGCAGTGGCTGAAATGAGACTGAAAAACAGTTAAGAAATTAATATACACTTTTTTTTTATCCTCGGTAGCTAAAACTCGCTGCACTGCAGAAATCAGTCTGTAAAAGCATGTGCAATAACATTATACTTGAGTGATGTTCATCTTGCTTCTGATAGGAGGAAAGAACATAAAGGCTTCTCACCTACAGGCTATGAATACTCCAGCAGCCTGACCCTCTGTGCAAGGTTCTGAGGATGTGCTCTTCCTCACCCCTGACTTGGCCCCAGGTAGGCCAGCAGGGATGCTCCTGAAGTTGCGGGTCTAATTTAAACAGCTCTGACAATGTAGATCAGACGTTTGTGGGCACAGACAGTATATTTGGAGTTAGGTTGAGAAAAGGCGACTAATTTGATTTTTGCTTTGCTTTGTTGTCACTAGTGTTACACCACTGAAATCAAAGTTTCAGAAGTGAAATGCAGTTGTAGTGATTTCTGCAGTTCTCTTTCTTGTTTCTTTACATTGTAGTGTATAGCCACAAGGGGTCAAATTAAGGTTGCTTAGGTGGCTTTTCTGTGCCTAACTTTGCAATTAAGCCACTTTAAAAGATTTCCCAATTAAAATGCAAATAAATAAGCCACAACATAAAGTGAAATCGTGTGAAGCTAAATCAATACTCATTTGGGTAGTAGCAATTCTTTTAAATTTATTGTATAGGTCTGCGCACCTTGAGTTTTCAGACTAGTGCAACAACAGTTGTCTTTTATCTTGCATGTGAACCAGGAGCGAAATAGAAATATTATTGCCTCTGGATTTGACAATTGTTTGCAACAAAGGAACAACGGGGACTGAGGACTCCTGATCTGAATTGCAGATGCTGTGCAGAGATGTTCTCCGAAGACTACTAGCCCCTTTGCTAGTGGTGGTACGCCTCTGGGTTTTCTTGGTTATACCATCACTTTCTGTTTGCAGACTTCCCTGAGATGGCCTTTTCATTTGTCTTTGCCTTCTGGAGCTGTCAGCCTTGTTGGAATTCCTGCAAAATAAATCTGGAAACAATCTGGTAATCTCGGTTATTTACCAGAAAACCTGCAATGAGCACGGGGCTGAACAGACCTTCATCCACCTTTGGTGCCCCCACTAAAAAACCATAACTGAGATGCAGCAAACTATTCCTCTTATGTGCAGCAGGGCCCAGAGAAGAGAAGGGAGAAAAGAGAATGCAAAGGTGCGAAAAAGGAGAGCATGGCAGTGGAAGAGGAGCAATGGATACTTGGAGAGTCGAGGTGATGGGGCCAGGTGTTTCTCTGCTTACCTCCCTCCCAAACAAGTTGAGGATCCTTGTATGCTGGCTCAAGTAGGGGAGCGGTGGATGCTAGAAGTCAGTGCTGTGTTGAGTGAGTGGGGAGTGGTGGTTTCTTTCTGCTTTGTGGCTCAAAGGTATATTCAGTGCAGCATCAACTGCTGCAGTTCCTTTGGTGATGATAAGCCTGGTTTGGGAGCTTCAGAAGTTTGAGTAAACTGCTCTACTGTCTTTGTAGAAGCACTGAGAAAGGGGAAACTGATTTTTGCACTTTATATCTCTGCCAAAGCTGAATGGAATATCATGAGACAAAGAAAAGGTACTTCACCATCTGGAGGGCTGCATATCAAAGGCCTTGTGCACACAATGGAGGTGTGAGAACTTCTCAAAGACAAGGTCACAAACCTCTAAAATTTAAAGTATTAAGCAACCTAGATAGAAAAGTAGTTTACCAGATCCTCTGGTAGTATCACTATATGCACTTGTGTGTGCGTATTTATATTGTATATATAGATGTGTACAGGCATCTGTATACTTAAATATAATATTGTATGTGAAATAGAATTACCAAGATGTCTACAGAGCAACTGATGCAACATCAAATGTCATGGCTCTACACCAAGCTTATTTAGATGGAAAGAACAGCAGAAATGGGTATGGAAACAAGACCAGTGCGATACCCATCATCAAGTGGAAGTCTTAAGATCCAGGATGTGGTCTCACAAGCCACAGAACCTGTGGGAAGGCACTAATTCTGCAAAGTAATCAGTCAGTTATGAAAATAAAGAGAGGGGAATCTTCAGGGATGCACATCCATTGTTGTTGGCATGTATACATACTTGACACCTTGATAGTCTTGGCCCTCACCAATATTTTACAAATTTCTCTGTGTGACCCATTTCATGTATTTAAGTACATTTAAAGTCTAATGTTCATTGCTTAGAAGCTCTTGTATTTGGCAATTGTGAGTGGTTATTCGCGGCATCTGATATTGAAACACAGGAGATGAAATACAGATGCTCTGATTTTATTAGACAGTAACAGATATAGACTTATTGATTTATTTGTTGCAAAATGTATACAATTGCACAGTTCTACGGAACAAAACAGAACCTGGTGCAGTGTATCTGGTAGCACTGCATCTAATACTTTAACTAAAAGCGAGAATCCATCAGTAGCCATAAGAAACCATTTTCTTTTAGAAATTTTAAATTATACTGAACACCTAGCAGAGGTCCACTGCAGCTGGAGCTCAGCAACAGAATACACTTTCTTATGAAGTAATACCCTTCTAATTCATTTGAAGTGCAATCTTTTTGAGTAGACCTATCAAATGATTTATCATCTTGCTGTCAATACTGGCAGAATATCTTTGTGTAAATGGCCATGGATCATCGAGTGTAACTTATAATCATTCTTAGATCACTATTCTGTGGGCTTTTAGGGTTTTTCTGATGAAACTGAAAAACAGGAAGAAGAGAAAGAGTTACTAGATCTTCTGTTATTCCTGAGCTCAGTGTTAATAGAGAGAAACAACTTGCCATGTCATGCATTGATAGTTTCTGAACTTGTTGATTATTTGTTGAATTGGTTGAATAGGCAATTTTTGCCAGAAACTTGGTAATATTTTGACATTTTTCCATGGACAGGAGAAAAATATTTTGAGTTTTCCCAGCAGTGGAATTTCAGATCCAATCTGTACAAGGGTAGGGCCATACTGACTTGATGTGGCAGTGGTGCTGTGACTGCGATGATGTGATGTGCAGTGCTTTGTTGGACAGGACTTTCCCCCACAACATGTAGCAGAATCTCTTTTTTTTGTTTGTCTCATAACAGTGCTTTGAGGGATGGGGGACCCCCAGTTAATGGTGGATGACTGACACTAGACTGCATGTTCAGAAACTAGCCTGTATTTGGACTGTGAGATAGCTGAACTGTATTTCATTCCTATGAAATATCAAGATGCTGTTCGGTGTCAGGAGAAAGGTTGAGGAGATAATTGCAAAAGGGAATTTGGCATACAAACTGAACAAAGGGAAAAACTGCTTCCAGTGAGAAGCAAAGAAAGAATGTGGAAAAGAGATATTTTAATGTAAAGGGTGAAAGAGTGGATACACAGTGTGTGTAAATTTCCAAAGAAGGATAAGGATGACCATGAAAAATAACAAGGAATAAATATAATGCATAGAAGTTAAAAAAGAAAGAAAATGAGGAGGGAGTGAATGGAAAGGCAAAAATGAGAAGTGTGAAAACACAACATGCAGGAGGGTTATAAAGAAGAAATGATACACATTGTGGGTTAGAGGGTTTCGTTTTATTCCTATTGATTCTCCATTAAGAGATTTTATGCCTTCGTACATTTGCGAAAAATTGATGCTGCACTAATGGTGATGGACTTTAATTGACTGGCATGAAAGTTGCTATGTTATAAGTAGACTCCTCAAATATGCAGTCTGTAGGCAGACTGTTACAGAGGAAACTGTCCTTTAGCATTTTTTCCCAAGTGTTACAACAATATCTTCGCTCCAGTTCAAACACGGGTCACTGGAACTGACAGGTGCTCTAAAGTTCACGTTTATTAATCACCTTGATTCTCCCTCAAGATCTAAGACAAGGTCTGTACTTTGAAATATGTTCATATGTTTAGTACTATCGCTGTTTGAGGTCTGCTTACCATGTGCAGAAGGACACGTATGAACAAATGAGAGTTGACAATGACAGCATGAATCAGGACTAAAAGTATGACGTAACTGTGCTTGTATTCAGAGAAATCCTTAAATAAATCATAACTTTTCAGGTGAGAAGTGAAACTGGTAATCAGGGCTTTCCCGCAATTGAAAAATGATTCACAGTGCAGAGATTTTCAGCAGTCAGGAACATGGGTATAAACATGGGTATATCTCCCATGCGCTGAATATTATGCAGGTTTGCTTTGCTCTGACTTCTCATCTGCCTCTGCCCTGCCTTTCCAAAAGCAGTTGTGTATGTATCTGAATGTATGAATTCAGTCAATTCCATTCATACAGTTAGTTGCATGGAAAGCTTTTGATTTCGGGTGTTAATCTCCAGAGCAATGTACTGACTCAAAATAGTTTCAGTGCTAATCTCAATGTCTTCCTGTTTTTGACATCAAATCAGTGTTGTCAATTTTCTGTCTGATGGTACTGAAAGGATTTGAGGAATCAGCGGCTTCAACTTATTTTTAAAATATCAGTGAAAATCTCCTGGAGTATTTAGAAACACTGAAGATGTCAAAGTGACACATTTTAAGGGAAGTATAGTTAATCCCACAAGAGCAACTCTAGATTTGAAATACTTCGGGTTTGGTTATTGGACATTTAAATGTAGTAATTTACTGAGCCTGTGTTAAGCTTACCCTGACATCCTTATGGTTCCCAAGCCATTGGTTGGTCAGCAGCATGGTGTTTATTAACTAGTTAGTAAAGCCAACATCAACATTTCCCCCTGCTTTGTTTACCTAGAAATGTTTACCTTGTCCCAGAAATGTGTAGCAGTAATTCTGTGTTTAGTTACTGTTTTCCATAGTATAAATGGTTACTATACAAGTGGATTGGATATTGGATCAGATACGGTATCTGAGGTTTGCATATTTCAGTGGGTAAATCAAGCCTTTCAGCATGTGCATCTCATCATATCTGGGATTTTATGCTTTTTAAATATTCATGCTTCTGAGGTATGTGTACATTCATTCTCTAGTTGGTTATTTCTCAAGTTATGTAAATTAAACATGACAAAGTGTCTTGATTTCTGTAAGAAAAAGTTTATTCTTGAAAAGTGGAGGTTTAAGCAAAATTTTTTTGTCAGGAGGTAATTCTCACAAGAAAAAACAATACTACTGCTAAAAGTGTCCAAAAATCTTCTCAAGCACTGTTCACAGAACAGTTTTTGTACTTTATGGGCCACAAATATGGCTCACTGCTGCTTTGCCCAAACAAAAAAAGAGAGAAAACCAACAGTAGGTGCGTATCCCAAGGGTGTACCATAGTCAGCAGGGTTCTGTGGTTCCCATTTGGTATCTGTTTTTCACTTTTTGTGTTTTGATGAGACTGACAGTTGTTTGAGACGGGCTGTTCTCTCCTGGTCTGCTTTTGATTAGGAGAGTTGTGCTGAAGCAAATGCTAAAATGAAGTGAGAACCGCTCACTTTAAACAGTCCTTAACTTGGGAGCTTAGTGTGTACTATTGCACACATCTTAGTCTAAACCTTAAAGCTAGGATTAGGGTCGAGCTTCCAAGAAAGAGTGAACTGAGAAATGTGTAAGAATGGTGCTGAGGAGCTGCTGAAGTAATCTGAGAACTGCTGGTGGGATGTTCCTGGGCATGTGGCCACATTCCTGGCCTAGTGTTCAGTCAAGGGCAAGATTAGGATTGAAGCTCTGAGAATGAAATGTCCTAGACATTAAATAAGGCTCAGAAGGAGTGACCAAAGAAAAGTGAGGGCTGCTGTTAGTATTTTGCTCCCAAGCACTCCTTAGCTTGGGTACCAGGAGTGTCCCATGGCATAACTCTCAGCCTAAGATTACACTTCCAAGAGAAGTTAGAGGGGTGGTAGAAGTCAGGGTAGAGCTCAGGTTGGAGTTGCAAAAGCAACACAATGGCTGCAGCTGGAATCCTCCCCCAGCAGCTCTTAGACTGAGGATTCAGTGTGTGTGCACTGAATCCCAACATTAGGTTGAGGCTCATAGGATGAAAGATCTGAGACATGTAGGAACAGTGCAGTCCAGGAAGGGCAACTGTTAGCCTTCTATCACGAGATGTCTGTAGTCTAGGGGCTCAGTACATCCATTATGAGTTAAGCAGGGGTGACTTTTAACAACAGGGCCATAATGCCCAGTCCAAGGAGAACTCTGTAATCTCATTCTGAGTCTCGCTTTCTGCCCGCAGTGAGCATGGACAGTGCACTTGTTAGGAGGTGTGCTGCACCTACAGGGCAGTCCTCAATGATCAGGATCCCCACCAGCTAGAAAGCATTAGTTGCCACAGCAAAACAACAAACAAAAAGCCCCTTGTTCCAACCCATCTACTGTTTCATGTGTTGAGTAGGCTGTACCCCAGTGTAGGGAGGACGAGTTCCCTATTATGTCTGGACGTCATTAAAATGTATGAATGGACACATACACGTGCAAGCAAATGATTGAACTCATTGTGGTTTAAAAAGCAGCTAATAGCTGAGAATAATCTAAGCAAGTAAGGTTAGGGGAAAGGTATTGATTTTATGTCACACCAATGTAGGTAGAACATCTAAGTATTAAATAATGTTCCCAGGGCACTTTTCAGTGTGACCAGCTGAAACAGAAGAGCACAATATATTTAATGATCTGTAGAACACAGCTTCCTTGAGGTCAATAATGTGTACTTAACCTTTAGGCTTTCCATGTTGTCTGCTTGTCCAGTTGGTTTATGAAGTGTACGTTAACATGATTGGGGATTTAAGGCAGTGATAACTTGATCTCTCAAACATTCACTGCTGTTGCACGTAGGTGTTGAACAAATCCATTGTGAATACTGCCTAGGTTTCCTCAGTACAGCCTGCAGCGATTGCTGTTCCTCGTACACTGCCAAGCTGCTCTGAATGCAATTCAATAGTATTTATAATGTGAAGAGTAAGATCACTATTTTATTCTGTTTTTACTTGTAACTGCATTAATGGATTTTAAAATCAAAATAACCTGTTCAGACCCTCAGCTTTTGTCAGAGGACTCATGCTTATTTCATGGCACAAATAATGATTATTTTAAATAGCAAAATCAAATAAGAAATAAAGGCAGAACTTGTTAGCAGCAAGCATATCTCAACTAAGAGAAGACTAAAGATTTTTACGAAGTGATCCAGATTAGACACTAAAGTCTAAATTAAAAAACTGGCAATTGAAATTAGCCTTTCTTATACGAAAGCTAAAACCAGACCTTTATCAGCCTTGCTGTGCAAGTGAGAACCTTCTATCCCATTTCAAAGAATTACTGCCCCTCTGAAGCAGACTGAAAAAAAGTTGATGCAGCAAGATTACGCCTGTCCCTGTGGAAGGGTCACTAAACAAGGTACCCCAGTGTATCAGCGGTAGTCTTGTAAATAAATTTAGGGTATATTCTGACTTTTAGTATGTTCCTGCAATTCTAATGTGGGTGGTTCTTACCTGTCTTCAGAGGATGAATATGTGAAGTGCAATATCTAAAAGGAATTTCTTAGAAGCTGACTTAAGATTTTGCTTTAGGAGAGGAGACCCATCAGACAGTTATTCTCACTGTTACTGTCTCTTGAAATTACAGGAGGTGAAGTGTGATTGTGTTGAGAGCTCACATTTACTATCACAAAACATCAAACTGTGAGCGTCCTTCACACTACTTCCTCCCTCTCCTCCACAAATGGATGTGTAGGCCTACTGCTTTGGGACTTAGACCCACAGCTGAGTTACTGCAGCTTCACAAGCAACTGTAGAGCTGTTGGGGCAAGGTAACAAGTTTTTTTTAACTCTTCTTATCTGTTACTAATGCAAGGTAAAGCTTGTTTGCTTAAATATTAATTTATACTCCCATGACAGATCTTACCTCACTGTCACCACAAGCTAATAATGCAACCACACATGGTTACCCTAGTTCTTTAAACTACTTTACACTGATGTGAAGCTGAAGCCTTTGCTAAAGAACTTTAAATCCTGAGGACTCATCTTGCAATCCTTCAGGTTTCTTCAGAACTTCATAAGAGCTTATTGCCAGCCTTTAACTGTCTTGGTTGCAAATAGCTTAGACAGAAGGAAGTGCAGCCAGTTAGCTCCAGTAGGCATATGCAAGATGAGCGTTCTGTCTCTCTTTCGCAGTACATGACTTTATATACACATGTATATATATATAAAATAATATATATACATGTGTATAGCAAACCAGCCTTTTCTTTGAGTATGTCAGCCCCCTGCTTAGCCAGCATCCCTGGTCATGCAGAGCTCACATGACCCAAACTGACTTGTATAATTTCCATTGGGTGCAGTTTTTATGCTGATCTAAGAATATTTTCACTTGAGGTTTCTTGAGCAGTATAAACAGTGAGAGCAAAGCTCAAGTAGTTTGTACGTGTCACATGAACCCAGCTTCTAGAATATACTTCTGTCACTTAAAGTTATCCATGGTTAGTAAAATAGGAGATCTTGTGTAAGCATTAAATGTGTCTTATTTCTACGTTATTTTCTTGATTTTTGTGGAATACTGTTTTTGATATTCTTGACAACGTTTTTAGGGTTTTTAAAAGGAAGTTCGAGAGGCTGACTAATCTTCCATTGTTTTAGTAAAGGATTTTTTTTCCTCCAGTACAATGTCTGAAATCATCATGCCAGTTTCCAGACTACTACTTTTTAAGTTATGGTATTTGACTGTCACCCATCATCACAAACACGTGAGTCATTCCTTTCACACTTTGGGACATGCACTATAAAACCAGCCAATAAAAGATTACATCTGGAGTACAGCATCTGCTACTTGTGGTTTACAAAGCAGGGGCGTAAGAAGGGAAACAAATAAGCCTAGAGTCCTCTTAAAGCTTCACTTAGATTTTCCAGGTTTGTGGTAGGGAGAAACTTAATGAAATATAATAAG
>NW_010337355.1:46877-72709 GCF_000700745.2 Antrostomus carolinensis | reverse complement strand
CTGGGGCAGGGCTAGCACGGCGAGGCTGATGGCCACCAGGAGTCACGGCCGCGGGGATGTGCTGGGCTCCGCAGCTGGAGGGTTTTCAAGGTTCAGCCCAGACTGGGTCATCTCGTAACGCTGCTCGCGTCTTGCCAAGAGTGGGACACGTTAGATGTGCCATTCTGCGAGGGCAGAGGTGCCCTGGCAGGTGTGTTGGGCACATCATGGGGTGACAGTCCCCATGGGTACGGTAAAGGCATCCGCAGTGCCGGAGGATTTGTTCCAGGAGTTCAATTTCTGAGGTTCTGGGGGAAATGGCAGGAGGAGAATGGGGTCGGGGAATGGTGTCGGGAAAGGAGCAGTTGGATGTGGTTTAAATACTGTTCTGTTAACAGCAAATCCAAAAGACTCAAGTTCAAATTGAAATTTCGCCATGAAAATGCCATGATGGGATGACAGTCATTTTTGTGTCCAGATAGAGATTTTGGGTTGTTTTTGGAAAGTCAGTCAGAAAGGTATGTTTCTTGGAGGGGCATGGTCCATGTGCTCAGTCACTTTTAAAAGTTACTGTATGACACAAAAGAACAGAGGAAAAGTGATTCTTTACTTATTTATTCTTCAACCTAAATTTATTCTCCTTAGGGAGCAACTTTTCTATTCCTGAGGAGACAAAAGCATAGAGTGATTCATGTAGGACAGATGACGTGGGGCCCGGCACAGTAGAAAAATCTCACATGAACTCATTTCTACTTGTATTTCAATAAGTGAAGGGTCTGCTTTTCTATTTGGATATTCTTAACTAAGTTTCCAATTTTTAGTGTCAATATAGATTGAGAGATATCACAGAAGTTGCGAAGTACCACAGTAAACATTAAATTTTAATACAAGCGGCAAGATCTGTCGGGACTAACCAGGAAAACGTGCATGTCCCTAAATCCAGCAGACAAGGTGTTTTCCGACTGTTGTCTTATAAAATACGTTTCAACTTTTCTAAACAAACTAGCCATTGTTCGTTGCAGAAAGTCCCTAACCGGGAAAGGCTGATTTTTATTACGGGGTTTCTGACGTTGTGTTATCTGTTGTCAGTTAGACACGGGGATCTACAGCTCTGGAGACTGAAAATGCTGTTGCGACAGAGGTGGAACGTGCCAGCGCTTCGCTGGTCACTTGTGGAGCAGCCTTCTGAAGACTGTGATGATCAGTCCTTCTTTTTGGCTTTTTAAGGATTTGGGGTTATTACAGTGTGTTTCTAGGATTATTAATTTTGGTAGTAAGTGTTTGAAACTGTTTATATTATTGTTTCAGAGGCGTTGAGTTGTAAAAGCTCCCAGAACGTTTTGGATTAGATCCTATTATGCAATGACAAATTGAAGTTGGACATAAAGCTCTTGCAGGTCACCAAAACAAAGTGCCTGGAATGTGGGAAGGGGAAATCTAGTAGAGCAAATGGACTGAAGCGGCAGGATAGTGTTACTGACATCTTCCTCTAATTTCGATGGAGAAATCTTTGTTTACAGCATTGTTGAGAGCAGTGTGGTAAGGAGAAGAGCTGAGCTCCACTGAGGGATGGTTGTCTTTGGAATTCAGGCTGTAGAGTCATCTTTGTCAGCCAGCAGATCATCTTGTGTGCACAGTCACGGCTCTGCTGAAAAAGTGTGTGCTGGTAATGTTCTGATGACTGGGATAAAATGTGCTGAAGTGACCTGCTGTGGCACATGGATTTCCTTGGGGAGAAGTTTACAGCCCTGTTTGACCTCCTGATGATGGGAAGGCAGGCATGTGTACTTACGTTGTCATTAGAACCATGAAAGATTTACAGATTCATTCCTGTTGGGGTGAGAGGGACCCTGGCTCCCGACACGGTGAAGTTATGCAAGCGGTTTTGTCTATTTCATGTTCCCTTTATTGAACACTGACAGACAGAGTAAATAACGCTTTGCATGATTTGCTGTCTATTCTCTCATTAGAGGAAAGCATTTTTTTAATATCTCAACAAAACCCTTTTTTTTTAATATTACTCTGCAATGAAAACAGCCTTTAACAAGGCTGAGTTCAGAAAATCACCAGCGCCAAAGCTCGCCGATTCTGCGGCCAGCATGTGCGCTAGCGTTTGCACTCAGAAAATGTGATACCACACCTCTAGCTGTAGAATTAAGGCCTAGGAAATGATTTCCTCTTGTATCCGACATCACAGACTTAGCAACTTTGAAGAAATAGACGCCAACTTCGGCAGCACTGTTACTAGGAGTACAAAAGAAATGCCGCATCCAAAGAATCGCTAAGGAAAAAAGCTCTGCTGCTTGCAGACGCTACATACCTAGCTGGAAGCAGTCTCCAGGCAGACTGAATGGGAATATTGGCCCCTTCCCATCACCAGAGTTGGGTTCTTGAAGTGTAACGCACAGTCTGGCTGGAATCAAGAGCAAAGTCTGTTTTTCCAAATAATCTGCAGTGTGCAACATAAAAAAAACCCCTACACTTCACGAGCAGCAGGCTTCGAGCGGCAGCATTTGCACTTCAGAGTTTCTCCGTCTGAGAAATGCTCTGATCTGATCTCTTTTCAAGTGCTCTGCTCGCAGGGCTACCAGATTTTGTTCCCATTTACTTTGAGACTTGTCAGTTTCATGAGCTCTGGTATCTTTCATTCCTCAACTGGAAATAAACCTCACAGAGATTTTGTCAGTTTCTCTTGCAAATATTTACTATTTCTCACACATCTTTAGTACAGTAGTAGTTTTGAAGTGGAGATTAGATTCTCCATTTATGAGACTAGAATTGAAACTCCCTTATTTTTCCTTCATTAGTGTGGAACACTGTTTGTGGGTGGGTAAGAAGGAGAAGGGGTGAATAGCAGAGGAGCTCTGCGATCACCACACTCCTGCAGAAGCAGAAGCTTTGCAGATTTGGGGTCATAACTTTCATCCAGAACCCAACAAGGTTTTTTTTGTGGATTTGGCAGTGAGTCCTGGGGTTACACTGCCTAGCCGGTGACTTCACCTAAGCAAACCTCCTTAAAATAAACAGATTTTATGCTTCAGGAACCTACAGTCTGTGATATTTTAAATTTCAAGAGTTGGCAAGGATCGGTAGATTTCAGTATTGTTATGTGATGCAGTAAAAGCCTTTTCAAGGCTCAAGGTGTCATCAGAAGCTATCGAGGAAAAAAAAATCCAATTAAAACTAAAATCCACTTCAGGTAAAACCACAAGCAGTGGCATGTCTGTACAGTAGTGTCCCATCCACAAAGGCAAAACAGCTTTACTTCTGTTCCTAGAAAAACCATAACCAGCCTGGAATGTCATTCTTATAAGAAGCTGTATCCCCAGTGAAAAAAAAGCAGTGTTTCTCTTTTGTAAGAAATTTTGAAGGGGGAAAAAGGCCCAAATGAGGTGCTAGATAAATATTGTGCAAACGAGATTCATTCAGCCTGTGGAAGGGACCAGTCACGTAAGGAAACAGTAACTATAGTTTAAGCAGCAAACAAGGAGGCAATTCTCTATTACTCTGTAAGAGCATGAAGGTCTCTGACGTTGGTGAAGTGTCACCATCACGCCGTTACAGCAATGGCACGAGCAGAAGGTCTGGGTTGTTCAGTGTGCTCCTTCCTCAAGCTTTGGAGAAATTTGAGTGCTGTTCCTGTGAGTGAGAAATGTTTTAAAATTAAAACTTGGGCTTTTTTTAATGGACTAACAAAAATGTTCTGCTAGGTAAGAAAAGACGTCCCCAGAGAGGCAGCGTTTGAAGGTGTTCCTGCTCTGTGGCAAAAGTTGTAATTAAATAATCCTGAGCAGCATCAAGGTGTTTTACTTCCTTGACGTTAGCCCAGCATTTAAAGATTTTGTGATTTGCAGTTTGGTGCAGCCAGACCTGCAAACCCGAGTTGTGACAGAAAACCACGCGTTAAGAAACCATAGCTAGACATCTCGCAGCCCGCTGTCTCGTCTTTTGGGGGGGTTCCTTTGATGTCTGCTGTATTTTTAGCAGGTACTGTTTGCATTGATTTTTCCCTGCATTTCCCGCAGTTTTTAAGTTTATTGGTGGTGTCTTTCTGCGTGTGGCTTTTTCCCTGTTGGAGTTGAACAGTTTCTTCTGCTGGCAAATCCCCGCCAGGTCTCTCTTGCGTTTCGCCCAGCTGCTTTCATTCTGCTCTCACAAAGAGGAGTTTTAAAAAGCAAATCACTCCATCAGAAGGTAGGCTGAAGTGGACTCATATGGTTTGTTAATGCTTCTCTCCCTGTTTGCCATTTAGTGGGATTCCTTGTTTTATCTTGTCATGCCGTGTTTTCCACACTGTGGTTTCCATAATCCCGTTTCTGCGTCATCCTTTCTCCATTTCTTCAAGCTTTGTTGTCCTTTGATCGTTGCAGTTCAACTTGATTTTGTATCTTGTCCCTTATTTACCCCATATGTCCTCAAACATTTCTCTGAGTTGTAGTAAGTGAGTAAGAAAGTAAGAGGGATTGAAGAAGGAGCTCAGGAGCAAAAATGTGCTTTCCAGTGCCAGGGTGGAGCTGCACAGACAGGGATTCTTGCTCTTACCGTGAGGAGAGAGCACAGGGGAGTGTGGGGGACACGGGAGCGTGGGGAACACGGGAGCATGGGGGACATGGCACTTGTGAATTAGCCCCTCCGCAGCCAACAGCATGATTTAGGCAGTCGCTGTCAGGAGCAAAGAGAAAATTTCTGCCTCTTCCACAGTGGAAAATTGGCAGCTCCGCTCGTGGGCTGCACTTACGGTGCTGTTGCTATTCAGAGGAACGGCTGCTGCCCCACATCAGCCCACCCTTCTCTCGCCCCACATCAGCCCACCCTTCTCTCGCCGCACATCAGCCCACCCTTCTCTCTTTGGCTTCCTTGTCTCAGGGCTCAGCCCTCCCTTCTCTCACCCCACATCAGCCCACCCTTCTCTCACCCCACATCAGCCCTCCCTTCTCTCACCCCACATCAGCCCACCCTTCTCTCACCCCACATCAGCCCTCCCTTCTCTCACCCCACATCAGCCCACCCTTCTCTCACCCCACATCAGCCCTCCCTTCTCTCACCCCACATCAGCCCACCCTTCTCTCACCCCACATCAGCCCTCCCTTCTCTCACCCCACATCAGCCCACCCTTCTCTCACCCCACATCAGCCCTCCCTTCTCTCACCCCACATCAGCCCACCCTTCTCTCACCCCACATCAGCCCTCCCTTCTCTCACCCCACATCAGCCCACCCTTCTCTGACCCCACATCAGCCCACCCTTCTCTCACCCCACATCAGCCCACCCTTCTCTCACCCCACATCAGCCCACCCTTCTCTCGCCCCACATCAGCCCACCCTTCTCTCGCCGCACATCAGCCCACCCTTCTCTCTTTGGCTTCCTTGTATCAGGCCTAGTAAAAACTGTAATAAGCTGAGATCAGAGATGAAGCTTCTGATGTGGCACACGGTCTTGTGTTACTCTGTTTAATCCAGTGTTAATTTTAAATTTAATTAGCAGCCCGTGTTATGATAGTGTGATATGCTGGTTTGGTCACAGTAGCTGATGGAAGGAGATGCCGATGTTCACTTTGTGGTGATGAATCTCCCACCTTGGGCATTTTTCAGTTGCAGTGCATGTGTGTTAACCGTGTGGTTCTGCTTTAGTCTGTGGGCTGTGCTGTGTGGGGAGGTGATGGGACTCTCTCTTCCCGTGAGCATCACCAGGAGAAGGCTGTACTCACTCTGACAGCAGACATGGTCTGCAGTAGCTCTTGCTTTTGACGAGCCTGTGGGACAATCTGTAGTGACATGGATTCTGGATCCAAGCCAGGACCCAGGCAGCCTGTTCCTAGTCATTTGAAGTTGTACCTGGACACCATACCATGCTCTTCTTTCTTCTAGTGACAACTGGGCAATTTGTGTTCTGCCCTCCTATACAGACTGCTCCTTGTATCAAGAAATACATTTGGCTCTTTGCAATATTATTCTACATGTCTGTGATGAAGTCATGAGGACTAATCACTGGTTTGAAACTCGAGATTTCCAGGGTGGAGTTTGGAGCCCTGGCTAGAGCCTGTGCCCACCTCCTTGGACAGCATCTCTGATGGTACTTGCAGATCCCCAGCAATGGCCTCTTCACAATTCTGTTGCAACATCCCCTGGCAGGACCTCGGCCCTGGCTCCCGCAGGATCCGTGCTGTGCTGGGCTCCTCCAGCAGGGAGGAGGACTTCTGCAGAAGGGCTGTATTCCCCACAGCTTTGGTTTAAGACAGGCAGAGAAGCCTCTCCTTCCTCTCCCTGGTGTGATTCCCTGCTCGGTCGGGGGGACAAGTCCTGCTGGGAATGGGTTAAATAGGTTTTGCTACAGCAAATGCTTCATGGTCAGGGAGAGGTGGGAGTGGCTCTCTAAAAAGAGGATCTAGGGTGTGGGTTGAGTCCTCCTGAGGGAGGAACCCGAGGAACAGCTAAGCCTGGGAAAGAAGCGAGAGCTGAGACCAACTGTGTTGGCCAAAGTTGTTAGTTTCTCTCTCAAAGCCACGCCTCGGGAAGGGGGTGGAGTGAGTCCTGCAGCACACAGATTTGGTTTTAGGTCAGGTTGGTGAAAGCATCTGTGTGTCGTCCCATCGGGGACTGTGTGTGGACACTGTGTGTGATGCTTGCTGCACCGCACAGACCCGAGGTGGTGGGAATACGCTGTGCACGCAGAGCTGGGAGTCGAGGGGATGCTTCCTTTTACCATGTTGCAGTGAGAAGAGCACCTGGGTCCCTCTAATAGCTGAAAAAACCCCCCATGAACGTTCCTTTTTGTGTATTTATTTTTGTAGGGCAGCCTGACGTTGCTTGAAAGAGTACTTCAGAAGTGGCTATTTTTGTACTTCTCAGTTCATCTGCTTGCCTCACAGCTGGGCTGGTTGTGTTTTAGGGGTGGAATACAGCTTAGCCTTTCCAAGTGTGGCTTGGAAAAAACAGATGTTTCAGTTCCTGTCTCCACTGCTGATGCTCTCATATGCCACATTTCCAACAGCGGGACATCAGTGCTGGCACACAGGCCCTGGGCTGTGCACTGGGGAGGCTCTCTGGGGCTGGTGGACCTTTCAGGAGAGCTTGGCTATACAAACCTCAACTTCTTGGGGATGCACATGGCTCCTCATTAGCACCTGGTGCAGCCCAGGGTCTGCACCCCGTGTCTGGCTGGCAGCAGGGACTGGTGAGCTGTCAGTGTGGGAATGTTCATGGGCTTTGCCTCATGGGTTGCTTCTGTGCTGTTGCTTAATGGCTTTCACATGGAGAGACTGCATAGCTGTTTGCGAGCAGAGAGAACCATCTGAGCCACACTCTTCAGCCAGTGCCAGGCAGTCTGTGGGGTGATAAGAATAATAATCACGGGCCCCATCCTGCGAGGCGTGCTCCCAGCACAAGAGTGTGTGTGCTGCATTTCCTCTCCTGGGGCTCAGAGAGCTGAGGGAACGGTTGGAAACCGCAATGAGATGCAGACTGGAGAGTCTGAGAAAAGCGTTGCAGCCACATTCCCTCCGCTTAGCTCTGTTTTTACTGCTGCAGACACCTCTGTTTCAGCTGCATTTCTTCCTCAGAAAGAGGAGTGGGAAAGGGTTTTTGGGACAGTGTCTTGCCTTGTCACTCACAGACAGATGGTGGCACAGGAGCGGTGTGAAGTCCTTGTGACAGGGTCTGTGCTCTGCCTGAGCCTGTGCAGACAGCACTGTGTGCTGCCTGGAGTGTGGAGCTGGCCCTCTGAGAGAGTTGTGTTTCTTCCCTCCCCAGATGAAAAAGGTTGGAAAGCTTTCTGGAAAGAGTCGTTTTTCAAAAGGAGGAGTTTGGATATGGAAAGAGCAATCAGCTGGCACCTTGAGTATTTTGTGTTGCTGTGCCACCTCTGGCATCTCATAGCTTAGGCACAAGAAGGAGACAGCTTTTTGCAGGTCTTTGCAGACCTGCAGGTGGTCCAAACAATCCTGCAAAAGCATAAACTTGGAATATGGGCACTTCCCTCTGAGGTATTAGCAGAGCTGCTGCCGTTCTGGTCTCATAAATGATTCCAGCAGCCCATATAGTGACTCCTCAGTGGTTTGTGTCACGAAACTGCCCTTGCACCTTAAGCACAGCACAATTAAAAAGAAATCTTCTCCTGTTTCCTAAAACAAAACAAAGCACTCATCTGAAATACGATGCAGGGTGATTCCCTGGGAGAAGAGTTTCCATTGGAAAATTATCTTGGCTCCTGACCAACCCTGTGTAAAGCAGTTGTAGAGGGCAGTCCGTTATTGCTACCTGAGTGATTTTCTAGAAGAGGACTGTTACATAAACAACGGGTTGGTGAAGCCATTAGTCAGGATCCCTTCTCAGCTACTTCATTACATGGTAAAAAAAAAAAAGGTTCCCTATCTTCCCGAACACAGGAGACAACTGCAAGTAGAGAGCCACTGAAATGAACAAAGTGACGTTGGCCAGAGATTCATAAGTAATGAATTAAATCTGTGCAGATCAAAGGTTTCTATCAGAGTGTGGGAACGTTATTTTACTCCTACAGAGGGAAAACATGAAGTCACTGGCCTTAGGAACTGAGCTCTGTCTAGATTTGCAACCCCTGATTACATGGATCAGTGCAAAGTTTGTATCAGAAGTCTTAAAAAATTTAGTGTAGACAAAACTGAAGGGGTAAGACAAAAGCTAGAAGAGACCGAGGGTTAGATTGTGTTAGTCCTTCAGATGCATTAAGAAAATTCACTGTAGCTAATATATAGATGGTGGATTAGGTTCATACCAGCAGTAAGTAACGGCTTTACTTAAGAAAAAGAAAACTGCTGCCCCTTTGTGCGGTAAAGCTGTTACAGGGCATAGCTCGTGTTAGGACAAGACTATGGAAACAAAGCTTGAGCTGTCTGGGTGGCACTCCAGGCTCTGCTAGACTGACACAACACCATTCCCTCTTTAGAGAGGAGACCCACCCCGTTTTCTTCAGGGAGTGCCAGGAGCATCAGTGGTTCTTCAATCTGTGTTTCACACAACACATAATAACTTCAGTAGCCCAACAGCTGGACCCTGAACTCGAAGACCCCTGGCTCTCACTGCTCTCCCTGTTGTCACTCATTGCATCCAGCAGTGAGCCATTTCTTGAAAAGCTTTCTGGTTTCCAGAGCTTACAGGAGAGTAAACTCAAGCTAGCAATGTCACTGTCCTTGGACAATTTAGTTTCTGGTTGTATGCATGGATTACATCTGATACAGCCACCAATTGAAGTTTCATGACCCTGGATTTGGTTTGTGCTGGGTGCAGTGACCCATGTTTTGCAGCCAGTCGGGTTGGAGTATTGCTCTTTGGTAGAGTGTAGAATTTGCAGCATTTACAGTGTTAATTACAGCTCGCCATCAGAGCTCTAAAACAAGCCAGCAAAGCCCACTGCTGCGTTCTGTCTTCCTGTGGATTAGCTGTGGCTCATCCAAGCCTGTAGCTTGATCCCATAACTTCAGAGTGAAATGGGAGAGGAGACTACGTTTGGAAATTAATCTCCAACACCCCCGCTCCCACCGGACGTGAAGCTTCCCCTGAAGTAGATGTTTGGGAAGGACATTTCATAAGTCATCAGAGAGTCCTGGATCTTTTCAGAGCACGCAGCCCTACTCCAGATCCTCTCCTCTTGCAGGTGATGAGTCTGATCAGCAACATCTTTTTCTCCCTGTGCACATTGACCACAACTCCTGTTCACTCCCGTGGGGAGGAGAAGTGGCAGTGGAGCTGGTGTGGTGTTTATCAGCTTGATGCAGTTCCTGGAAGTCTCTATATTCTGCAGCCGCCATGGAGGCTGTGCACAGCGGGGCTGAAAGCCAGGATTCGCTTCCCCCTCTGTCCTTCTCCCCTCCACAATCAGGGAACTGAAGTTCATACCTTAGTTTGGGAAGAAAGCCGAGCTACTGGGGGCAGTGTTGTCTAACAGCTGGAACACAGAGGGGAAAGCAGGACTTCATGGTTTTGTTTTCAGTTCTGACCCTGGTTGTGTGGGCTGGGCTGTCATTGATTCATCTGCGCTCAGTCTCCCCTGTCTGAGCAACGGGGCTGGTGCTTTCTTGCCTCGCGGGAGTATTGTAGTGGTTATTTATGGGAATTAAATGCTTGTGGAGGGCTTAAATGCTTGACTGCTGGATAAATGCCCTGGATTTCTCATTCCTACTTGCTTGGTGTTCTGCCATCCTCATGAGAAGGCAACAAAGCATTATTCTATACCAACTCTCAGGAAGCTGAATCTTCAGTCTGAGCAAAGTACAGGGCAGGGCAGCAAAACACACACGCGTATTGGTAACCTTGGTCCTGCCTTCCTGCCCCTGCTTGTGCTTCAGCTTCTTCCTGCCATCATTCTCTGAACTAAACACTCAACCTTGTGCTTTGCTGGAACATACCGCATGGCAGGTACCGGAGCCAGCAGAGTCTCACCGTGCTATCATAGCTGGAGAACCATAAGTTTTTATTTTAAAGCACCTGAAAAAAGTTTTGTTTTCTGACCAATTTTATTTTTTGTTTCATGGCAGTGCCATCAGTTTCCCAAACAGAGACATCCCAGCCTCAAACGGCGAGTCAGCGCTGACTCCAGCCCTGAGAGAAACGCGGCTGCTCCCTGTGAGCTCCTCAGGGCAGAAAGAAGGACATGGGTCTGCGGGTGTTTTCCTCACCAGGAGCAGCCTGGGGAGAGGAAGTGTGTAGCCCCAGGCTCCAGGTACAGACATGAGTGCACAAAGCCAGAGCCGTGCTGCTGGGACAAGATGGTTCACCACAGCAGGCCTGTGGCCATGCTCGTGGGTCTTACTCCCCTTGGCAGGGAGGCTCTCCAGTGCTGTCAGCACCTCCACTCTTTCTTCCAAAAGCATCCTAACTCAGCTGGGAACCAGTTTACTTCAGCCAGGCACCATTTTACTTTAACCAGGCGCCACTTCACCTCAGCCAAGCGCCATTTTAATCTCACCAGCTGCCATCTCGCCTCAGCTTTGGGGCAGCTCCTGCTCTCTTGTGCTATTTCCCCCGCCAGGTCAGCCCAGGGGATCTGGCAGAGAGGTCTCTGTGGTGTTTGCAGTCCAACCCTGTTTCTCAGCCCCGTCCCTTCAGCCAGCAGACTAGCAGGCAGCCTGTCACAGCCACTGTGGCACCCAGCATGGCGCTCGGCAGCAGCGTGGTCTTGCAGATGTGCCCTCGGGAAACGCGGGTGTTGTCTGGGCTCAGGGCAAACCCTTGTGCTTCCATTGCCTTTCCTGCCTTTCACCTCTGCTGTCTCTGCAGGTCATCAGGCACACAGGGCCTTGTGCTGCAGCACCTTGCAGTGAGGCCGGGCACAGCCGTGGGTGCCATGAGCCACCCCGTCTCCCGGGGCTGGGTGCCCTGCCTCGGGCTGCAGAGCCGCAGTGCGGGTTCAGGATCAGGCAGCCGGGAGCTCCTGGCTGTAGCTCGTACGACAAGATCCCCGCTGTTGGTTGTTTGTTTAATGATGGTTGATTAGGGGGAGAGGGGACTGGCCCTTTCCTCCTCCTTAGGGGTGGGTTTCGGTATCCGGCTGGGAGCTTGAGGATGTCTTGATCCTCTGCCTAATCAAACTTGGTGCAGGGCACAAAGAGCCTGTCTGTGCTGCAGCGCAGCCTTCCAGAGGGAGGGATCCTGCCTCTTACAATCCAAAACACATTTCAGCAGCAGCATTTTTTTTTTTCTTTATTAAATATAGAGCAAAAAAAGCCCTCAGCAGGAGCTCGAGCTTACTGTTGGGATGAGACACAGGCCTGCGGCAGGGATGGGGCCAGTTCTCCTTCTGGCTGTAACTCAACTTTTACACTTGTTTCTTTTAACTTTTTGGGGTCCTAATTCTGCCTCACAAACTGTCTGGCAGTAGTGAAGCCATCGTTAGTGTCTGTGGGGAAGATAAGAGTTTACAATCAGTGTCAATGTGGGTGGCAGAGGATCAGAATGGGGGCGAGTGTGCATCTCTGGTGTGACCATGAGAACAACCCCATCAGATTTATATTACTGAATTAATCTACAGAATTATAGAGCATGGGAGACTTGTGTGGTTTTACTTTGTTTCTGTGCAGGCTACAGACAGAGGAGGGTCTTGGCATTGCAGCATCAGGTCCTGGCTTTTGCAGAAGAGTATTTAGATCCTTCCCACCTGCCCTTTCAGATGCACCACGTTGTGCTGAGCGAGGACTGCTCTTAAATCCCACTTGGCCGTCAGTACGTGCAGGACATGAAATACCCTGTCTGCCTTACTGCAAGAACAGGTTCCTGGGTCCTGGGATAGTGGGAATCCGTGTATTTCAGGTCTCCATATACAGTTTTGGCTGGTGTCTCCCTGTTCTGAGCGTGTACCATGAGGGTCCTGGTGTTGAACAGTCCAAGCAGATACCTGTTGTGGTGCATGGGCTGAGGTTGCATGGGTGACTGATGAAACCCAGGTGTAGCAGTGGGAGTGCAAGAGCCATTTCCTCACGTGTTGCTCTCCATGCCAGGGACTTTGGTGACAGGCTGTGGTGGGAAGTGGCTTTCAGCAGATGCCTGTAAAGTTGTGTGGTACTTCTCCTAATGGGAAGAAATTAAGAACTTTTAATGTTGGACCCAAAGACTTTCTGTCCTGACAGCAGAGCAGGACTTTCAGGTCTCTTGCCTACTGCTGGTCATTGAGGGATGAAGAAGCAGCTGGGGAGTAAATTCCTGAGGTACCAGCAGTGCTGTCATCTTTTTGTATGTAAAAGGACCAGAAAGCCCAATTTAAAATGCGGAGATTCAGTTGTATCTCTGTTGCATGGTACCATGGTATGTGTGGGTTTGCAGAAAAGACCCAAAGCTCTCGGAATTGTTTTTTGTATGTGTTGTGCTGCAAGCCCTGGGCAGGATTGGGACCTTGTAGTGCTGGGTACTGTACTCAAACATACTGGAAACAGACCTTATCCTCAGGATCTTGCAGTAAAAATAGACAAGGAAAAAGAAAAAGGAAATCTTCCTGGTTTTCAGCTGGGTAAGGCTGGAAAAGGTTTGTGCTCGGAGAGAGGAAGGGAGTTCCTGAGGTCATACAAAGAGTTTGTGTCCGCGCCCGGCACTGAGCCCTCCCAAACTTCTGAGGTGCAGCTGAGTGTGATAAACACGTGGGCTTGCACGTGCACGTGGGGCCAGTCTGACATGAAGATCTTGCCACGTGAGATGATTTGCTGGGGGGGTGCACATGCATCCAGGTGCCAGTGGTCTGTGGCACCTTCAGACTGGCAGAGCTGCCTGGTCCCAAAGGCAGCAGAGCGTGGCTTGGATGCGGTTCGTTTGGGAGTGGGGAGAACAACACCCAGTCACTGGATCCCTTTGCTGCCTTGTGAAGAGCCGTCCCTGCCCCAACCCCTGCTCCTGGTGTGCATGGAGGTCCTGCCTCTCTTTGTAAGCCTGTGCAGACACTGTTCCTTCATGGTGACCTCCAGGAAGCAGGATTCATTGAGGTAAATTTGGTGTGACAAGAGGAACGACATTTCATCATGAATTTGTGCCAGGGTTCTGGATTAATCATTATTGTGCTTAATGTGTTTTAACTGAAAGCTCGAACCATCTGCATCACCTGATGACTCTGCAGTGGGGTGTCAGGTTTTGGCATGGCTTTGCTACCCGGAACTGGGGTTTCTGCAAGGCATGAGGGAATGGAGAGCAATGGTTAATAGGTAGGATGGAGTTAATCATTCACTGAATTCCTTAGCTACAAACTCTCTCCTCAGTAATTTTTTTTTTGGTGCATTGCTGGAAAGGAAATCGGGGTATGTGAAGCAAAACCATAGTTAACAAGTCACAGTAGCCCTGGTGTGTGTAGGATTTCTTGCCTTTTGCTGAGGGTGGAGCTCCCCTGTGGCAGGAGATGCTTGAATGAGCTGATAGAGCTGAGCAGTGCTGGGAAATCTGATATATCTGCACCTTTCACTTTGGATGCCTGGGCCAGAGGTTGAAGAAAGGAAATGTCTGGCCTTTCACCTGCCTGAGACCCAAGGCAAAGATCTATATTTGTCTCGCAGCAGTCACTGGCATCACCACCACCTCAACCAGAAGTGAGAAAACTTATCTTAATTAATAAAATGGCAAGGATGCAATTACTTACAAGAGTCTGGCCCTACCAGCCAAAACATGAGTCAGCTACCTCTCATAAATCTTGAGATTAAAAATAAACCAAAAAAGGCCAAATGTTGTTGCCATCTGGGTTTTGAGCCTGAAGTCCCATGTAGGAGACATTTGGAGGCATCTGTACTTCCTTAATAAGGAGATGCAGAGGAAAAAAAAGACTTCAGCAAAATAAAAGAGAAGGAAAAAAGTAGACATAATCATTTAATATCATGATGCCAGGAGACAGCTTTAGGGAACCCACCACTTCTCTTATGGCAAGGCTGAGTATATCTTCTCATTCCCTTTTTGAGGTAAAAGTTGGTCATCTAGAGCCATGTCCCATGGGACCATGGGAGTTGGTGAGGATTCAAGCGAGCTTGATACAGGCTTTGAGGTTGCTAAAGAGGCAGCTGAAATCTCGAGGGTCGTTTTTAGAAGATTTATCGTGTGATCAGATGGATTGTATGACATTTCTGCTGTTGAGAGGTAAATATTTAATCTGTAGGTAACCAAAGGCTGAACTGAGTTCTGTGCCAGATGGAGCTAGCCTTCGATCCAGGAGTCTGAGTCTGCCTTCCTCTTCCTCCCAGCCCTGAATCACCTCCCAGACACCACTCAGACCTGGGGAAATTGTATCCCTGAGCTTCTGGCTTTTGTCTCTTCCTGAGGCAGAAGAGTGATTGTAGAGTGGGGGATGGTGGTTACAGAGTGGGGATGTGGTGTCAGATCTGCTGTCTTCCTCAGAAGCACTGACTGGACCCAGGAGGTGTGGCTGTAATTGGGACCTGCAGGTTCAGGATTTATTTAGTGGGCAGCATGAAATTCAAGTACTGTGAAGTATTTAATGGGAAGGGCAAGTTCCTCCAGCTCCCTCTTTGATTTCAGAGTTCTCTTCCATTCTTCCAGCCTCACCTTCTCTGCATGTTCAACAGGGCTGTCTTACCAATATTTTTCTAATGCCTTCTGAAGACTTTGGTGAAAAATTGTGACTTAAAGCCTGATTCTGATCTGTCCTGTAGCAAAGACAACGACATTGTCGTTCACTTGAGTACTGTAAACCCATACCAGGAGTACAGAGGTGGGAGAGCAGATTCCTGCTTTTCCTGGGCTGGTAGAGCTTGTGAGCCTTTGAATGCCAAGTGTAAGGGCTGGTGCCAGCCCCTGGGGCGTCTGCACATAATAGACGTGGAGGGATTGCTTGTGTAGCTGATTGTTTCCAATTTGAAACTACAACCCCTAATTGCTCACTGTAAGTTACCAGGACTCCCCACGTGGAATCTCATTAGATGGCATAGTTAATAGCAGAGCAGAGGGAGCGTTTTAAATTGTGTTTGATGATAGATTGAACTAAGGAAGATTTGTCTAAGAGTACAGATGCCATTAGGTGGGGAAATCTTGCTGTAGTTCTGGTCCCCACTTATGACCCAGCAGCTGTAGGGTTGAGTCTGTCTTCACATCAAGAAAGCTGGGTTATTACAAGAAGGTGGATTTAATTTACTGGCAGTTTCTTGCATAGATTTTTTTTGAGACTTTTAAGATCCCAGGTAGGATGAGCATGCTGAGTGTTTCCAGGATCCTGTGGGAACTGCTGTTGTGCAGGGAGGGGCCCCTGGAACCAGCTCTGTGGTTGCATTTCTTGGGAAGTCTCTCCCATTTCTTTCCATGCCATTAGTGATGTTCCCAACCTAGTTTGCTTCCTCCATTAAGACAAAGCCACAGTCTGGCAAGGAGGGGGAGAGATCGTGGAGGGGGAATTCTGAAATCACCCGATTCCATGGTTCAGAGATGTCCAGTTGTGAAAGACTTTTCCTGGTAGGGGAAAGTGTTGGTTCCACGGGGTGTTTCATAAACCCCCTGGGCCTGTCTCTGGCCCTGCTCCCACTCAGACCAGTTAAGTGCATGCAGGCAACCAGAGTCTGATGGTCACTTTTCAGAAAAAAACAAGGAGGTAAAGAAAATCCCCAGCCTCCTGGAAGCACAGGGCAGAGTATTGCTGTCAGGAGCTTTGGTGCAAATGTGAAAGAGCCTGGCTAAGTCAGGAGAGGTCCTGCAGCTCTTTGCTGGGGCTTTAAACCAGCCTCATGGGAAGGGTCACCTTCCTCCTTTAACTTCTGTAGCAGTGACCTGTAGTTCTTAATCTTTTTCCTGCTGCCGTTCTGTCCTGCTCTGCCACATCAGTTGCAGTTGCCCTTTATCTGAGACAAAGTCATATTTGCACGTTGCTTTCGCTCACTGAGTCGGGGACGCAGCAGCCTGTCCCTCCATCTCTTCAGTCACAGATTTGCTGGTGAACTCTTCTCCCCGCTCTGCGCACATCCATCACGCTGTTCATCACTCACCTGTTCCTCTGCTGCTCTGTTTGGCTCTCCTGTCTGCCATGACAGGCAGATGGAGCCAAAAAAAAAAGCCAAATGAGAACGAAAAATAACTCAGTTAGTGTTAGTCACGCTGCAGAATGCGTTAGCAGTTCAACAATGGCCTTAAACACCTTGTGGGATCCAATTTAAACCCATAAAAGTGAGGAAGTCCAGACTTGGAGCCTGTTCTTCTACCTGTGTAAGCAGCCATGCATGGAGTAGCTGTGGCACAAGCAGGCTGGGAAGGTGTGGGGATTTTTTTTTCCTCCATCAAACAATTGTCATTTGTTTCCAAGGGTTTGATTTTATTGCTCCTCCTATTTCACACAGGAGGAAATTTAAAAAAAAAAACAAATGAACAAACGAACCAAAGACACAAGACACCTCAGATGAAAGTTTTTATTTGCTCAAATTATGCTGAATGTAAGAGCTGGAACTCCAGGTAGCTTCACAAAAATATCATAATATTTGATGATTCTGGATGCAATAAATATATATGAAATCCATGCTCAGGTATCTGAGACCAGGAGATCTGCCTTTGTGTGATATGTGGGAACACTGGTCACAAGTGCAAACCCCTTTCTGCGTTTACAGCCCAGGCCTGAGCGTGGACAAGTAATGGCTGTTTCATTTCTAGTGCGATGCTTTCCCTCTTCACTTCATCTGCTGTAAACCACGGCGTGATCCCTCTGTCTGAGGAGCTTCCAAACCCCACAGGAGCTGGGGAGCTGGTCTGCCTGCAAAGGACCCAAAGTGTCTAATAAACTTCAGGGTCACCCCTCACTCTCCTCTAGTCTCCTTTCGAGGGTGTCAGAAGAGTCTCAGCCCCGTGGTGAGGGGTGAGGACAGAGCTTTGTGGATGTCCCACCACATCTCTGAGCGGTTCGGCCGCCAGCCCTGGTGCTGGTCCCTCCGTGTGCCTGTGTGAACCGGGAGGACTCTGCAGGAGGAAGCGGTTGCCAGACATGGCAGGCGGCTCTCGGACTTTTCTTGGCAGGAAGGTGTGGAAAGTGTTGGAAAGGCAGAATGGAGCGAAGGCAGTCTGTAACTCAGCCTGCCTGGAGATCAGACGTGTGTGCGAGGCTGGGGGGCTCTGCATCGCACGCTCCTCGGTCCCTCTGCCTGGATGAAATCCCTCTTCATTCACCACTGTACTTACAATCATTACATGCTCCTAAATTTATTTTATTTTATTTTGAGGGAAACAGTAGCTCTTTGACAGCCTTCCAAGGCATGAGAGGACAGACAGACTGCTTCTTGAGAAAAACCTCGAGGTCTTTGTCTTCCTGAACCCACCGACAAGCACAAAGCGCAGCTCCCAGCAAGTCTGAGCTGGTGTTTGTGCTGAGAGCCAGAGCGAGGGGTGCAGTCAGCGTGGGCTGATGCTGTCTGCGTGGGCACGACTGGGCAGCAATCCCAGCATGACTTGGCTGAATAAGGGAATGGTTTTGTCTTTTCCTACATGACCCAGGACCTTTTCTGACCACCGGTGCCCAGGCCATGGTTTGTTTCCCAGTCTGCTGGAAAGCAGTGTTCCCAGCAGCTCTGCTCTCCCAGGCACGCACAGGGTGCCCGGCGGTCTGAGTGGGGGATGGCACAGTCGTGCTGCCCCTTGGCTGCTGCTAAAGACAGGGAGCTCCAGCCTTTGTCATTGTCCCAGAGAGATCTGGGCTTCGTCTTGTCTGCAGAAAGCAGCACCTCTCCTGTGACAGATCTGCAGAGAGCAAACCATGGATCAGAGTCTGCCTGTCCTCACGTCAGCAGCGTGATGGAGGATTCGGTTCTTGCTCCGTGACATCCCTTTCCTAGCGTGCTGGTGATTCTTCTTTCCATCTGAAACTCTGCTTTGATGCTGGATTACACCCTTAGAGAGCAGTGCCTGTGTTTCAGCGGTGGATTAGGTAATCCCTGTGCACAGAGTGTGCTTCAGTGAGTGGAGTTGGTGATGTCCTTTTGAATCCAAGAGGAAGAGGGGTGCTATGGAAACGTAACTTGTTGTTGTTATATGGGAATGAAATTTGTTATTTCGCTCGTCTGCCTCAGTTTGTGATTACACCACGGAGCAATTTTTAGCCTTGGCAAGAAGGTGATTTAACATAAGACCAAAGATGCAGTTTAACTCAGTGTCTCCCATAAATCCTGAGAAACGACGATGCCGTCTGAAGCTTGGTGTACCTCGAGAACTGGGCAGATGTTCTTCCTGCCAGCAGAGCTGATGTGAGGTCTGATTTATGAATGTGATCCTTCTTGACATTGCTGTGGCGTCCAAAGATTACCAAGGATGTTTACTGAAACCCTCCAGAGTCTCCGTATGGAGCCTAAGAAGGGATCAGACTGAATTTACAGGTCCTGCTGTGCCAAGCCTGCTCTTGGTAACCTTCCAGTCTCTGCTTTAGTGGGAGCAGGGGCGGTGGATGGTGGCAGCAGGGCGCAGAGCACGGCGCAGCAGAGCGGGCTGCGTGCCTCTGCGTGTCGGGGCACTCTGTCCTCGCTGTGTTATTGGGCTTGGCATCGCTTCGGTTCATGGTCTTCTTTCCATTTTAAACAAAGTGAATGTACTGGTGATTTGTATTTACTGCTAACAGCCTCTTACACAATCACCCTTGTGGTTTTTTTATCTTCAACTTATGAAGAATAGGGTAGAGTAATATTTAATCATATTTAATATTTAATCATATTTAATTACAGGTTGCCCAAGGAAGTTGTGGATGCCCCCTCCCTGGAAGTGTTTGTGGCCAGGCTGGATGAGGCTTTGAGCAACCTGGTCTAGTGGAAGGTGTCCCTGCTGCTGGCAGGGGGGTTGGAACTGGATGAGCTTTAAGGTCACTTCCAACCCAAACCATTCTGTGATTCTATGATTCTGTGATTAAATTCAGACATAGTCCAAGACAGTTGCCTGAAGCTGAAGCGAAGCATCAGCCTCCCCAAGGACTCCTCAACCAGCACTGTCTGTTTCATTTTGAGTAGCGCTGTGTCAGGGAGGGGTCTCAGCTTTGGGTTTGTGTTTCACTCAACAGAAAGTGAAACATCAACAACAAAATTAATTTGTTTACAGGAGGAAATAAAGCTGTGAAGTGGACGGGGTGTGACTTTCCTTTTTAAATGGTCTGTCCCCACTCCAGTGACATCTGCCCTGTTGGGTCTCTGATGGTTTGTGTCTCCATCCTTGGCCTGTCCTTTGACAGCTGTGTGATGTGTGGATGTGTCGTGGCTGTGAGCGTGGGACAGCGGTAGCTGCCTGTCGTTAAGGTGAATTGTCAGTGGACCTGTGCCTGGGAACTTTGGAGCAAACCTGAATTGGGGAAGATTTAAGATTAATAATGTAGAACAGATTTCTGAGAGTGAGAATCAGCTCCTGGGGGAAAGCCCCTTTGCTGTGGCTGATGGAGGGTGGCAGGGAGGAGAGACTGGGGCAGAGCTTTGTGCTCAGGGCTCTGTGCTGGGTTGAGGGGAGAGGGGCAGATGGGGAGCACCACGGGGTGCTGAGCCCCTGAGCCACCGTGCCAGTCCCAGCAGAAGCTTGCGTGGGGAGGAGACAATAATTCAACACATTTTACAGTTTGATGTGCCTGTAGATATTGACCTGGGAAAGAAATGTCTCTTGACTTTGCATATGAAAATGTAAAAATAATCCGTAGTATGGGCTGCTGTTGGTGAGGTTCAACCCTGGGCACAGAGCCAGGGCCCATGAAACCACTGCAGCCTTATCCTGAGGTCTTGAGGAGGACAGGAGTGTTTCACAGGCCTTGTTCTGGTCTTGTCCATGGGGGAGTGCTTAGCCCTGGCTAGCTGAACCACAGCAGGCTTCTCCAGGGACTTCTCACCAGGGCTGCAGCACACGGCATCTTGGTGTTTCTTGCAGAAATCAAAGTGTGGGCTCTGGGATGTCACCTGCCTGTTCCTGCTAATATGATTAAGAAATTGGCGAGAAAAAGCCTTGCAAAAGCTACTGGGAAGGGATGCTTGCCAGAAAGAATAATTAAAGAAAAAAGGTGGCTGTAGTAGAAGCAAAAAATGCTGATTGTGAATCATCAACTGTCCGTGACTTTCCCGCTGTAAAAGGTTGAATGGTCCAGTCTGTGTATTTGTGCTGGCAGGGAGTGATCTCTACAATAACAGCTGTACCCTGTTTAGCTTTGCTACTATTTGGAGGATCTGTGCCAGGACTTATTGGAATCCCCCAGGCAGGCATTAGAAGGTCTTTTAAAATCAAGGGGGGCAAAAAACCCTTCGCAGTCTCCAGAGAAATTGGCTTTGTTGAGAAAAAAAATAAAAAATCCCCAGTAGGATGCTGAAGTGTGTGAGATGTTTAGTGTGACAGCTTTTAATGCCATCAGGAGAGGAATACCTCCCAGGAGTATCTGCAGGTATTAAATCATTAGGAAGATTAGCAGAGTTGCAAGGCCTTTTTTTTTTTTCCTAGACAGTTTCTTGCACATAATGATGTCTTAAAAAAAGGATTCTAGGTGTTGGTCCTGTGGGAGAAAGGAACAGACACTGTAGAGATCCTCCCTTTAACAGATCACTGACATGACCTGTGGTGTGAAGTGAGTGAAGTTATCCCTTCTGTGATTCCCTCACAACCAAATCGGATCAACTGTGTCTGTTATGTGTTTAATCTGAGGGAGAGACATCCCTTTTCCAAAGCTGATCAGGGAGGGCAGTCTGCAGAAGCAGACCCCTCCTCGTGAGGCTGTGGGCACAGCTGGCCAATTACACCAGCTCTGGAGCCACTGTGGCTGGGACAACTGTCCTCTAGGAAGCGGACTGGGACCCCGAGCCTCAATCCTGAGGGCTGTCGCAGGGCTGCTGGGATTTCCTCTTATTTCTCCCCAGGCTGAGTTGAAGCAGATGCTCTAGAGATAACGTGTGCTTGACCTGAGGGTGTCTGTGGCTTGTGTACACATATATGTACCAGGGCAGGGGATGATTCCTGGCACTAAGCTGTGGAAGTTGTGAAGGATCAGGGTGTCTTTCCCCAAGGAAGTGTGGAAGTTCTCCCTTAGAATCACGCACCTTCTGCTTCTGTTAGCAGCCCCAGCTTCTCCACTCCAGGACTGCAGCACAAGCCGTTCTAGGCAGCAGGTAGTCAGAAGCGACTGCAGTTACCGAAGGTCTTGTGGGCTGCAGTAGAGCAGCCCAGAAGCTGTGTCAGAGCCAGCAGAGTCAAGCCCAGGAGGGTCTTTGACTGAGCTGGAGGTTGGAGGTGAATTGTTTTCACTGCTCTGGGCAGGTGGAGGTCAGTCCATGTCAAGGGGGAGAGCTGAGATGAGGGAAGCGGTGTAAAAGCAGGTTATCTCAAGGTCAGCTGCATCTTTCCAGGATAAGCTGATGACTTGACTGGAGCATTTCTCCAGAGCTCTTTCCAGGGATCTGTCCTTTGGTCTCCACCCCACACCTCCAGATATGTTGCATAGTGGATTTATCAGCCATTAATATTTGGCAGAAGTGTGGACAGTTATTCGTCTCAGGCAGATCATGTTCAAGTTTTGACGCTCTCCTATCTGGACCTTAAATTTTCCAAGCGGTGGGTAGAGAGTTAGATGTACGAGTCCTGTTTAACCCGTGAGATCCAAACCCTTCCTTCCTGCTGCCATGTCAGGCCAGTGTCATTCCAGCTGCATCACTGCTAACGTGTCAGCTGTGCCATCTGCACCCTCTGCACGTTGAGGACTTGTTGGCACGTGTGGAAACGAGTGGGTCCCTGAGGTCCATCTGTTGGCTTCAGGGCTGAATTTGGCCCATTGCTGCTTGACAACTTTTGTCCTAAAATTGCCCATAATTCCTGTGGTTTTGCCCTTCTCAACAGGAACATTCGTTGGCTGTTTCGATGACTTGAGCAGGGAAAGGCCCATCTGTGATACAACTAAAAGCCAGAGTTTAGCTGATAGTGATGCAAAGATTGTTAAAACCAGGATGGGTTCAGAGGAGGACACTGAGCAGACTCCTGTGCACAGTGGTCCAGAAAAGACCCAGAATGTACATCACCTACACCTGAGCCTGGCACAAGGTCTGACTTGATGAGGACCTCCACCGTGCTAGCAGCAGTATCTGCAGACACCGAGCCTCACAGCCCACTGAAGAAACACAAAGCGTGGCCAGCGACCAGAGCTAACCTCCCTCTGATGGCTTCTGGGTGATGGGTCTGACCCGGCTGCTGGAAGAGCCTTAAGAGAAGGGAGATTTCCATCTTCATGTTTTTCCTTGAAACTGCCAAGAGGGAAGAGTGGACAGTTGCTGTGTGGTGTGTGGTCAGCTGTCTCTGCTGAAGCCTATGTGCTCATACCTAACCCAGGATTAGGTGATGGAGGATAAGGAGATGCTCCTCAGCCTGTACACGCTCTGGCAGCGGGGGCAGCGCTGGAGTGAGGAGCAGCATCGCGTGGTTTCCATCCTCTGCGTGCAGCTTGCAGTGCCTGTGTCCTCTCTTGCTAGAGCAGCAGGAGGAACCATCAGCCCTTTCTCTGCGATGGCAAAGAGACATTCTTCTGGAGATCTGGTGTGGGGGACACACACAGGTTCCTGCTTCCCATGCCCCTTCGCAAGGTCTTCTAGAGGGGGTGGCTCAGCCGCAGAGCTCGGGGCCCTGCCGAGGCCCAGGCGAGCTGCTCGTTTCCCTTTGTACCTACTGTGGGGCCTCTGAACATCAGCGTTTTCTGGAGCAGAAATATTCTGACTGCATCACAGAAGACTTTCTAATGCTAAAAGGAAGCGACTCAACCACACACGTTATTAATGCCAGAAACATGCAAATGCGTTTGGTACTGGAACCAGCGGGTCTATATTGGCTTCTAATTGTTTTTTGTTTTCAGAAGGAAGATGTTTAAGGATCTATAGTGAACATATTCCAAAAACATTCAGAGCAGAGCCCTCCAACCCAAACAACCACGTTTGAAAAGACACGGGGCAGCTGGGATCGGTATCAGCACTGGAAGACAGGGATTAAGGAAGGGCCTGTCCTTGGGCGTCTTGGAAACCCTTCCCCTTTCTCTGTCTGTCTGTCTGTCCAGTTGCAGAGCACACTGGCTCTGGGTCTTTACTGGGCCCTGTGATTTATGACACATAACGTCAGCCAAAGCTGCTGTTCAGTGAATTCCTTGAGCATTTCTGTTCCAATAGGGATTCATGGGCTTGACTTTGAATTATGGTGCCCTTGTGCTGGAGAGATGTTTACAACAAAGCGGCACATTGGAAGCTCTTTCTCCGTGGGAATCGTGGAAATATTGTTATCTCAAGCTTCAGAAGGAACTGTGGTGCATGGAAACCACCCGAGACACAGGCCCACCTGCCACTGGAGCACCTAAACCATTTGGTTGAGGTTGCTTAATTAAATAGGTTTGCTTTTTTCAGCCCCTTAAATAGAGGAGACCTCTAGGGTTGATTCTAAATCTGTTACTGCCCAGCAAACCCGAATGGTAACTACACACTTCAGCAGTTTCCCTGGAAGGGTTTATTGAGCTGATGGACACAGAACTGCTCGGGATCCTTTAATGAAACACATGTTTAGGCATTTACAACAGTCCCAGCCTGTTTCTGTATTTGATAAAAGGTAGTTGAATAAGAAAGTCCATTTTGGGGCAGAATATCTGTCTGTGTGTCTGTCTCTGTGTGCACGTATCTGTCTGTCTATCTGTCTAATTTCAAACCCAGAATATTGCAACACCCAGGGATCCAGGGAAAGTGGAAGTGAGCCAGGAAAGGAAAGGAGATGTGCTTTAGGAACTAGCGTAGATGGTGTTTGTTGGTGGAAACTTCAGCAAGCAGAAGAGATGCTGCAAACCTCAAACCTTGGCCAATGTTTCAGAAGTCCTGCCTGATGTTGCATGCCCAACCTGAAACAGGGAGGAGATCAGGCTTCAGGAGCTGTCACCTGCAGACCCACAACCCTTCTGCTGGGCTCAGCATCCGATGGGACCCTCACCAGCACATTGGTCACTGCAGCCCAGTAGCATCTGGGTCTTTTTTTGGGCCACCTGGAATTGTCCCAGTGCTGGCCCCATGGCTCACACTGGTCTCACTTTCCTGCTCTCACATGGTGTCTCCTCACTTCCCATTTCCCCATCAGCGGTCCCTGAAACGACACAACATTCCTGACACAGCTACGGACCAGGGGAGATGGAGAAGTCCTCATCAGTGAAGTTTCTGGCTACATTTGTGGTATCTTCAGCCTGATGAATCAGTGAGCTTTGCCCTTGTTACTGCTGAGGGAACATCCCATCCTGAGGGTCTGCAGGCTTTTCTCTGGTCGCTGTAGCGCAGGACTTGTTTCCCTTCCATACTCATTTCACTTCTTCTCTTCCTGCTGCTGGTACAGGCTGCCAAGCATTTTGTTTCCTCCTCCCCCGTGGATGTGTCTGCATCCCCTGCTGTGTTCCCCTCTCCTTTACAGGCTTTTGTAGTTTTTTGAAGGGCAGTTGCATTTCTATCACATTTGGATGCTGTGAGTTAGGGATCACTGCACCGCGTGGGGCAAGGAGGCTGCGCAGACAACGTCCCTGTTCCGTCACCTGTCCTGTGGCTGTCAGGAGCAGTCCAGCCTGGCTGAAGACCAGTTTAACCAGTAGATAGCTTCCTCTGATTCTGCAGGCCATGGTGGGAAGCAGCCAAGCCTGCCTCCAACTCCTCCAGTGTTCATTTTGCTGTGGGGAGCTGTGGCAAGCATCACTTTTCAGAGGTGACAGTGAGAAACAGCCCTTGTCCTTGTCTCTCCTGGGGTTTGCTTTTCTTCTTTAAGAAGAAATTGAGGACTTGGAAGAAATGTGGACCTCAGACCCAGCCAGAATCTGTTGAAGAGACCTCGTAGAGGGGAACGCTTGTCCTGATAGCCAGGCAGCAGCGTGGCAGGACAGTGGGTGTTGGGTCCCTGGGTCCCTCGTGGTTCCTGGCGAGGGAAGGGGAGCAGGGCAGGGGATGGGGCTGGAGCTGGACGAGCGTTACATAACGCACCGCTCTGCTCCAGAGACACGTTCAAATGATTAATTTGAGGCTCTGGCAGCCGCTTCCCTATAATAATATTTTAAACATTACTTTTCCACTGGTTCTTGCCAGCAATCGTTATTTTGCGCTGTGGAGGCTGTAAAATTTCACTTCAAGGATGGGTTTCACTCCCGTTACAAAATGTGTCTGGAATGTGCAGATGTTTCCTTCGGGGAATAGCGAGCCAATCCGCTCTAACACATCATCCCTACGGGGAGGACTCAACGTGCTCAGCAGCCCTATTCACAAAATCACAAACAAACACACACACACACAGAGCCCTGTGGAGCTGTACCCGGGCCGGGCATGTCGCTCAAAGCCCTGTTGATGTAAAAAGCCCAAGGTGTCTGCTGGAGCTGCAGAAGACTTTGGTCTGGGTGCTGCTGGGCTGTGGGGACATACGTGGTGGTTGCAGAGTGGAGCCCAGGGGAGCTGTG
>NW_010337355.1:41105-46510 GCF_000700745.2 Antrostomus carolinensis | reverse complement strand
ATGATCTCAAAGGTCTTTTCCAACCAAACAATTCTCTGATTCTGTGCTTCTGTGTTACTGTTTTCTGGAGATGGATTGGAAGAACTATGAAAACTTTGGCTTACTGGGTGCAAAATAACATCCTGCAGGTATCCAAGGGTGTGCATGCCAAGGACAAAGAAGAGTTGCTGTAGATGTGCCAGAGTTAGAGAAAATCGAGAGATGGGATTTAATTGAATAACAAAAGTTTGTGTGGAGAGTGGAGGACGCTGAAAGATGCTTTTTATGGCACAGCCACTGGCAGATGGAAACCCCAGCAACTGGGATGTCAAATTAACTATCCCTGAGGAATATCTTCGGGGCTGATCCTGTTTTTGTAGGAGGATCTAGGAGATCACTCATTTTTTTTTCACTTGAGTAATTTTCTCTTTCAGTGTCACCTTTACTGCCTGGGCTGGGAGAACAAAGCTGTTAGGTTTTTAAGGAGGACCCTTTGAAGGGGTTGTCTGTTGTGCACACAGGGATAAGTGCCCAGAGGAGACGTGCTGTGAGTGCTCCTGGAGTCCCTCTGCTCTGCCCCACACTGGCTGCTCCCCCCAGCTCAGAGCCTTGTACCTCCTGCGTGGCTGTCCCCATGTCTGCAGGTCAGGATGGACATGGGGACAGGTGCTGTCTTCCTGCAGCTCCAGGTGGTATATCTGGACTGTCTTAGGAACAGAGAACCTCATTTAGGGTGCTGGGTAGGTTTTGGTGATGGGCTTTGCCTTGATCCCAATGTGCACCTCTGTGCTGATCAATAGACAGGGCTACCTTGCCTTATACCCTGCAGAAAATCCAAGGGGAGCCTGGAGGGAAGTGGAGGCAGTTATGGAAAAGCAATATGTAAGATACAGTACTGGGAAAGGGAAGTGTTGACAGTGGTGAGTGTGGACTGAGAGCTCAAGCCCCTCAAACACTGATAAGCCAAAGAAGGCAAGGAACAGTCTGTGGCTAGCAAAGTTGAGAAGAGTAAAGTGATTCTAAGTATGTTGGGAACTAAAGGAATTAAGTTATACTGGTCTGTTAAGGGATGGGCATGGACAAATTATCAATGAAAATGCAGAAGAGGCAGGACTGTTCAGTAAATATTTCTATTTTCTATTTGGAAAAAAGCCAGATGATGTATTTGTGTCATATGAAGATGATGAAACACTTTCCACTCCAACAGTAACTGAAGAGGATGTTAAACAGCTGCTATTACTGTTAGACCTTCTTAAACTAGCAAGTTCAGAGATTTTGCATCCAAGAATTTTAAAAGATCTGGCTGAAGGAGCCCTCTGGGCTATTAATGTTCACTTTTAGTGGGTTTTTGGACAGTAGGGCAATTCCCAAGGACTGGATGAAAATGAACGTGGGGCCAGTGTTAACAGAAGGTAAATGGGATGGTACAAACATTTATTAGCCTGGTGTCCTGATTTTGTAGCCCAAGGAGAAACAATGCAGTGCATAGCTAGAAATTAAAGGGGATGGTGTAATTAGTGGCAATCAAAATGGAAAATTCGCTTGTGGAAAATAGATCTCATGAACCTCTGCCTTTTAAGTAAGTTTACAGATGGAGTAGATGAAGATGATGATGTTGATGTAATGCACATATGACTTCTGTAAGGTATTTGACTCAATGTCACATATATTTGTCAGAAATTGGAGTGAAGAAGTCAGCACTACGTATATTGAAGGGATTAAATACTGGCTTCAAAATGCACGAGCAAACTGAAGTCATCGGGCAGAGCTGTGTTGTGGTGGAGCCTCAAAGGCTGGTTGCTGATTCGTGGTGTGTTTGTCAGCAGACTGGAGGCAAACACAGAACACTGGTGATGCTGTACTGGGAGCACCAGAGCACAGAGGAGGGGATGGAGCTCTGCTTTGGGTGGAGAGTGGGTCACAGAAAAGAACAGGGATGCTGCTGAGTGTGGGATTGTACATCTGGGACCAAGGAAGGCTGACCTGGTGTGGAGGGTGAGAACCTTCTCCTGGCAGGCAAGGACTCGGCTGGGGAAGGTGGGGTAGGCGAGTGTGTGATGAAGGATACGGCCACCAAAATGATCCCCTAGTGCAACCCGGGGATGTGTAAGCAGGGAACTGTGGAGCAGAGCGGTTGTATCTCCTGGTGTCCTCACTTCATGGACATAGTGATGCCCTAAAGAATTCAACCAAAAGCATGTCTGAAGGACTCTCCTGAGAGGCAGCTGGTGTTTGCTGCACCAGTGAGGTGGTAGGTGACAGCAGCCTGGGGAGTATTTGTGGTTAAACCAGGAAGCATAATTGAAGGATACTCCTAAGTTTAGCAGATAGGCAGAGTGAATTCTGGGAACTCAAACTAAGCAAATTCACACCAGGAATAAGCCTAAGTGACTAACCCTGCAGCAGCTTACCAAAGCTGGTGGTGGACATCCATCCCTGGGACTCTTGACTTGAAGATGGGAACATTCTCTAGAAGGACGGGGCACTGCTTGCTTAGGCTTGATGCAGAAAATGATAGTGAGGAGCAGCCCCATGGCTTGTGGTGTGTGATTCGTTGGGGTAAACGATCACGTTAAAAATCTGTGAGTCGTTCCCCTTGCTCTTTGTTAGTGCAAGCAGCAGGCTGCCAAAAGGGAAGGGTTAGCAGCTTTGTGTCCTCTTCCCCCCTTCCCCAAAACTGGCTTGTTTATTGGGTAGGTCCCAGGGCTTCAGAACATCTGGAGAGCCTGTCCCTCGCTGAGGAGACTGCAGAAAGCAGACATAACACCAGGACTGCACGGGAAACGCAACCGGATTGTGCTGCAGCCACGGTTTGGCCAGGTCTTGGGTCCTGAACATGCTGCACTTTTCTTCTTGCTCCAGGCTCCCCGGGTTTGTGGGTTCTCTGTCGCAGGCAGTGGGCTGTGAACTCCGTGGCTGTGCTCAGCATCATTGTTTTCACAGAGCAGCACCATTTACTTTGTGCTATTTTTAAACATATCAAGTGCTAACGTGACTGTCTCAAATCCCAGAGTTTTCTCTCTGGAGAAGGAGAAAATAAGTCAGGGTCTCAGTATCTCTCCAGCACAGATTGGGCTGCAAGATGTTGCTGAAAGTTGTTCTTCGTTGCTAATAACACACTGCCAGGCCTGGACCTGGTTGAGTCTTCCTGCTTTTCACTTGCCTTACCAGTCTCACTCCTTGTCAGCTGGCTCTAAATCTAAATTCAGCTAGGAACAGCATTGAGTTTTTTACAAGTCTCCTCAGGGCATTTCAGATCAGAGAATCACAGGATGGTTTGGGTTGGAAGGGACCTTAAAGATCATCCAGTCCCAACCCCTCTGCCAGCAGCAGGGACACCTTCCACTAGACCAGGTTGCTCAAAGCCTCATCCAACCTGGCCTTGAACACTTCCAGGGAGGAGCAGCCACAGCTTCTCTGGGCAACCTGTTCCAGTGTCTGACCACCCTCACAGTGAAGAACTTCTTCCTAATATCTCATCTAAACCTCCCCTCTTTCAGCTTAAACCCATTTCCCCTTGTTTTGTCATTAGTTGCCCTTATGAAAAGTCCCTCCCCAGCTTTCTTGTAGCCCCTTCAGGTATTGGAAGGTGCTAGAAGATCTCCCTGGAATGATGATCAGGTTGCCCCTCGTTCACGGTTCTTGTGCTGTTTGGATGCCCAGGTTGTTCCTCTGTTCCTTTCGGGATACAAAACTCGGATGCCCCAGAAGGTTTCCAAGGAACAGGCTATGCAAATATTTTTTCATACTGTGTCAGTGTTTGCAAACAGGACGTGTGCTTTGGAGAAGACTTTCCTGGAGCTCTCTGCATCTCTTGGCTCCAGCCCCTGTGTCAGCTCAGCGACGTATCGCTGCTGTCGGTTCCACAGCATCCAGAGCCTCCTGCGTCCCATGAATCTTGCCTGTGGCTCTCGTTTGTTGTGTGTAGCAGAACTTATGGTACTGGGGGAAGAGAGCATTGTGTTTTTGTTATTTCTCACAGAGAAATAATATCCCGAGAGGATGGCTGGCTGAGCACAGGCCTCGCATGAAAATAAATACAAATAGAATAATAAAAAAACAGGACCTGAAGATGATCTACTCCATCCCCTGGCCCGGTGGTGAATTAATGTCAGCAATGTCTAAACATTTATTGAAAACTTTTCACTTTCTGGGAGGAAGATGAAGCACTCGGTAGCCCAGCTGTGTAATTCCTAAATTACAGCTTACAGTGGGCTCACTCTTCATGGTAAAAGAAAATATCACTGGGCTCCCAACATGCTGACTTGGAAAGCTCTGGGTTTTCAAGAGACCAGAGCTGGGCGTTGAGGAGCTGCGTGTCGACATGCCATGGCACAGGCCGTGGGGGCTCCCTGGGTAGATGGTTTTTCAGGGGAGAAGTGGACATCTTCCTGGAAAGTGGTTGGATTTGGGCTGCAGATGTTTGATATGATCTGCCTGAGCTCTGCCATGGGTGCTGGGAAGACCCTTGGTTTTATCACACCTTTGGTTTCTTTGCAGACTTTCCCTGACCCAAACGTGGATCTGTAGGGCTGATGTTTGGCTGGATGAAGCAGCAGACAGCTTGTTTATGTGCAGCACTAATTATGGACATTAGCTTGATTTAAATATTTGGGTTGTTGCTTTCCCAAGCTGTAGATCTTCCCCGTTCTCATCTCTTAGTGAGATGTTGCAGAGGCAGAGCAGGGCTGGGTGATGCCTGTTGTTTCAAGCCTTATTTTATGCCACGTTAACTCATCTCTTGGCAGTGGCGGGGAGGAAGGACCATGTCCAGGGCCAGCTCTGGTCACTGCTGGCTCCTGGTCACTCACATGGCTCAGAAGGTGGGACCTGGTGTGAAGAGCCTCTCTCGTAACAGTGGCCATCCCTCTGGCCAGCTCCTCATCCCACCAGAGCTCCCTGCAGAAGCTCTTGCTGTCCACCACAAGCACAATGGTGACTCCCCAGTGTCTCCCTGGCCTTTGGCTCCATTGTTTCGGTGTTGGGAGTGAGGAGATGAAGTCACGGCAGTCTAAGAATAACTTGTAAAATGAGCCGTGCTGCGGGTCCCTGCGCAGACAGCGGCGCCCGGTTCCTGGGAGCCTCTTGTGTGAGGAGCCCCCACCCAGCCCTCCTGGCCGGGGAGGAGAGGGACGGAGCGCATGGTGCCATTGCCTACGAGCCAGCCCTGCCAGAACATGACGTCGCTCATGAGGTAACACGTCCCCTTTGTTCGAGTGGCTTCATCCCTGGTCCGACTTTATAACCATATTTGGGAAAATCTGTGGAAAGCTGCTGGCTGCGGGAATCGGAGGAGCCGCTCTTTGAGTCTCAGCTGCCCTACAGACAGCTCCCACCTGGAGGGATGGGACATTCTGGCCATGCTTGGGATGTCCTGGCTGTGGTTGGGATGCCCTGGCTGTGGTGGGGGTGTCCTGGCTGGGGGG
>NW_010337355.1:24754-41054 GCF_000700745.2 Antrostomus carolinensis | reverse complement strand
TGGTGGTGATGCCCGGGTTGTGGTGGGGATGCCCTGGCCGTGGTGGGGATGTCCTGGCCGTGGTTGGGCTGTCCTGGCCATAGTGGTGATGCCCTGGTTGTGGTGGTGATGCCCTGGATGTGGTAGAGATGCCCAATGCCCAGCTGTCTGCCTCTCAGCAGGATTCTGAAGAACCAGTGGCTCCAACCCAACAAGACAAGTAGGATTAACTCCTACAAGTCCCAGGGTGGCATTGTGCTGGTGCTCAGGACGAGGCAAGGCAGAGGGGGCAGGAGCATCGCTTCACTCCCATTGCTCAGAGGAGAGCCCACAGCGATGGGGTGACCTGCTCGTGGTCCTGCTGTGGAGCTGGGAGCTACATCTGGATCTGCTTCATGTCAAAGCCAACCGTCTCCTGGCACTGCTGCCTTGCAAGGGCATGTGTGAGATTGCAGTTCTCCCAGGAGAGCTTGAAGTGTAGAGAACATTGCAAAAATGCTCGTGTCCTCGCCTTACAATTTCATATCAACAATGACGATTTTTGCTGTGGGAAGAAAAACATTTAGTTTTTAGATGGATATTTGTGAAAAAGTCTTTTGGGGCAAATTCCTTAGAGAGAACTAAGACTTTGGCCAGCATTTGAAACTCATAAATTCAAAATGAACAAATAAATTGTCATCGTGCTGTGACAGCCTGGGGGAGATGAGGGTGCTGGCTGCCATCTGCCAGTCCCAGCGTGCAACTCTCTGCTCGGGACTCGCTCCCAGCAGCTGCTGGAGTCTCCCTGAGCCTCTCCCCAGCCAGCCCTCCATCCCGGGGCTGTGCTCCCTCCTTCACAGCCCCAATGTTCCTGGGAAGCTGATCTCTGCAGCTGGACACAGGGATGAACTGCAGCCTCCTCTGGGGTGGGATGCACCAGTTCACAGTGACCCGCTGCTGCGTGGCTCTGGGAAGGAAACGGGTGAAACCCACCAGTGAAAGGTCCCTCTTTGTGTTCAGCTGCAGCTCTCGGAGGTGATATGGGGTGCAGCTGGAATCCCTTTGCCTTGGAAAATCCCGGCTTCGCTGTGATTGAAACCAGTAGCTGGTGATGAAGATGTCTGTCTGCTGTTGCCCTCCTGTCTGCGCTGAAAGGCTGAGAGCTCGTGGAGCAGGAGAGCTGTTGGGACTGTTCCTACCAGCCTGGAGTGTCCCTGCACCTCCTGCAAGACGACAGTGTTGTTCCCTTTGCCCAGCACACAGGAAAATCTGGGTGTTTTCAGATTTCTGTAGCCACTGTGGCAAGAATCTCTTATTCCCCCCTCTGCACACCAGCACCATTATTTTACTGCGCTTCCTAGGAGAGGTGCAAGCCAAAAGACGCAGAAAAAAAAGGAATCAGATCAGCAAAAACCCTGTAATTTTTCCTGGCTCAAGCGTGCAAAAACACATGGGGTTTTTCCTCCTCTTTTCTGGAACGTCTATTATGTGTGTCAGGCAGTATCGGGGCACCGTGCTGCCTTTTATTCCTGCAGACTGGAAAAGTGTTTGCCATGGTAACTGGTGAGGCAGCGTCGGGGCCGTGCAGGCGACCTCCCGGGCAGTTGCTGCTCTGTCAGTGGATGGAGGGCTCTGGAAGCTTCGTTGTGTCTCACAAGCCATCTCACATGTCCCTCTGTCACTTGTCCTCGCTGGTTGGAAGGTGTAGAATGGTGCAGCCTGGTTTTTGGTGGGGCTGGGAGGTGGGAGCGTTGCTGGGCTTTGCTCTCAGCATTGCTGGGCAGCTGCTGCCCGTGGTGTTTTCCGTGCCTGGGTTTGCTGCTCTTCAGTCCCTGCTGCTCCTCGCTGGCTGCTGAGAGGCTTCAGCCACGAGAGCTGCCAGGGACTCAGCATCTTCGTGTTCTTTGGTGGATGTTTCAGTGAAGCACGTGGAGTTTGTTGAGATCAGAAAGAGGGAAGTGTTTCCTCTGGAAGATGTGCTTGGGAAGGAGAGGACTCAGGGAAGCTGGGAAAGGCTCTGGAGTCGGGAGTGGGGCAGGGAAGATAAATAAGAACGTTTACTCGGTGTTGACAGTGCAGAAAATGAGGCAGTATCCAATGAAGTGATGCCTCTAGCAGGTCCCAACAAACCAAAGAAAGTGCTTTTTTTTGTAAAGCATGTGAATTATGGAGCTTGTTGCTGTAGGCTCTTGTGGAGCCCAGGCTGGCTCAGGAAGGAGTGGACAGTGTCATGGAAGATTGGTCTGTTGTCAAATACGATGGTCCAGTGCAGTCTCTGGCTCTGGCGTCCTCTGTTGCTGGTGGCCAAGAGCTGGGAAGTGTGTTGGGGAAGGATCAGTCACTGGGAGCTTTGCTTGTGCACCTCCCTTGTGGTGCTGAGCACCATTGGGGATGGGATATGGAGCAGGATGGACCCTTGATCCCAGGGACAGAGCTGTTCCTATGTCCCTGCACCCACTCCTGCTGCTAAAACACAACCTCTGGGACAAAATGGCCCAGCCCTGTCCCCATGACTCTTACTTGGGTCATGCAAACATGAGGCAAATTCCATTTGGGGGGAGGTCTGTCCTGGATTGGGGAAAACTGGCTGGTTGGGGGAGGCTTGTGGGGAAGCCCAGCTTGGCTGATCCATGGGGAGAAAGGGCTTTTCCCCAAAGGGACAGGGTCTCTCTGGTGCAGCTGCTCCGTTTGCTCACCCTGTGTGCCCCGATGGGCCAGCCCAGCTCAGATGGGCTGGGAGATAGAAAAGCTTTTTCCTCGACTGCGAGCTGCTCCCAGCAGCTTGGGGAGCAGATGCCTCCTGCCTTGGAGATCAGCTCCCTCCTGCGCTGCTGCAGGCCCCTTGGTAGCCACAGTGGAGACTCCTGTGCAGACTCTGGATGGAAATGTGACCGTACCCAAGCTGCCCTCTTTCTTTTTTTTTTCACTGACCCACAAAAATCTTTGCTTTTACTGTGGCTTACAGACCTGGAGCTTCTTTTCTCCTGAACCACTGCGGCTCTCCCAGCCTGCACACAGGCTCCTCTCTGCACAGACGCTCCTCTCTGTCTGTGGATGCTTTTCCCATTACTGTTCTGGCTGGGCTCCACGCGCCAAAGGGCTGGGGAAGGCACAACCCAGCACTGCCCCCCCTTCCTTCCCTTCCCTTCTCTTCCCTTCCCTCCCTTTTTTTGTGAAATGAAGGCAGAGCGGGCCCACAAATGACATAATGAGAGCATGACATCAGGCTTGGCAGGCGGAGATGTGCTATACTCTGCTCAACAGTATATGTTCTGTGGAATTAAGGGAAAAAAAAACCCAACCAGCAGCGCAACCAAAAAAAGCCTAAAATCCAGCACAGCGCTGCAGAAATAACCCCCCAGCTCTCCTGGGCTCACTGCTGCGGGGCCGTGGAGCATCACGAAGGGACCAAGCCCTGCTGCTTGTGTCCCTCATCAGCCAGTGCTCGATGGTTTTACTCCCAGAAGGTATCTGACCCTGTCTGCAGGCATTGGTGGTGTTTGTGGCTGCTCCATCCTCACACTCTCCCTGAGACCAGCTGCTGCCAGCCCTGCACCCCGCTCTGGAGAGGTTCAGTGCACCCAGCATCACGCAGGATGGTGGTAGCAGAGCTGGGATGGAGCTGAAGGCTCCCAAGGCTCAGGTTGACACCCTCATTACCAAATATCCCTTTATCTGAAGCTTTACCTTCCCCACATGACCAACTCCACTTCTAGAAGAAGTTTTTTGAAATCTCCCTTTGCTGGGTGTGTAAGTTACACGTGTCTGTGTTTGCTGGGGCATTTAGGGAGCTGCCGGGGGAGCTCTCTCTGTGAGGCACAGTTCTTACTCTGTACCAAACTCATTGGTGGGTTTTGGTGCCCCTGGTCCCACAAGGTCCTGCAGAGGAGTGAGCCACCCCCCCAGCCTCCTCTGTCATGATGTGGCTCCATTTGACAGATGTGGAAAGTGAGGCAGGACCGAGATGTTGTGCCTTGCCCGTAGCTGCCCTCCTCCAGGCAGCACAGCGTGTTCTCAGGATCTCCCGGAGCACAAATAAACGACGTTTTTCTCCCTGCTGGTGGAGAGGGCGGCAGTCTGCCTGCGCCCTGCACTTCAATGGGGAGCCTTGTTTTCTGCTGGCTTCAGCTCTGCTTTGAACCTGCTCCGAATTTCCTCCAGCCTGGCAGTGGGCTGGGAAAATACAGTCGTGGCAGTTTGTGGCACCGAGAGGCTGAGCCCTGTCCCTCTGCCTTTGCTTTGGGTTTTATTGCTCAGTATTTCCTGATTTATTATTTCTTCTCTGCAGCCGAGCTTGGGTCACAGCCATTTTTCCCATGCCAGGAAGGCATGATATGATTTTCCATACAAGTTGGAGAGGAACCAGTGGGAGAAGGCAAGCAGGCGGCTGGGAGCCCAGCTCACTAACTCGTGGCTGGAGGTGGCAGGCACTGGCATCTGCCACCGTTCCTTGCTTCTCCAAGCTCTCCTGTCAACAGGAGCTCTGCTTCCCTTGCAGGCTCTGCACCAAGGAGCTCTGGGGAGGCTGAAAGCTGTGGGGTTTTGTACCAGTTCCTCATCAGATCATGAAGGCAGGGGTAGAAGAGAGGGAGGGAGTTTGCTCTGGTTTGTAGGGAATGGTTGGTTGCCATCTAATGCCTGGTGTGGATGGAGGACAGCAGCTTCTCTGTGGGTCCTGGACAGGAGCTCAGGCTGTGGAAGGTGGAGCGTGAGAGTCACGGTCTTGGGATCCCTTTCAGAGCATGTGAGTTGTAGTTAAGTGACAAAGTGTCAGGGGTTGGGTTAATGACAACCCTCAAGGGTTCAGAGCATCTCGCAGCCCCTGAAGCAGCCTCGCCTGGGAACTGAGCCCCAGCATTCTCCTTTGAAGGCCACTGGTGGAGCCTCTCCGCGTGCTGGGCTGTGGGTCGGTGTTGGTTTTGGGTGACAGTGGTGGGTGCAGGGTAGATGGGTGAGCTCAGATGATAACATCTGGCAGCATCAGCTTGGTGATGGTGTGTGCAGAATGACAGCCAAGTTCTACTATCAGGAGAAGAGGGCAGAGGCACAGGAACCCTCTCCAGCCCTTCCACCATGACGGCGTGGGGGCTCACTGGGGCAGCAGCAATGCTGATACCCCCGAGACACACATCTGAGTGGCCTGACACCCTCCCAAGCTGTCCTGGCCACAAAGCAGCACAGGCCCTTGAGCAAATCAGAGGGCTGAGCATTGTCACTTGCTAGTTTATGGGGGACGGCTCCTTCTGACCCTTCCTGGACAAAACCTGCTGGCCACAGCCACAGCACCAGGTCTCCTGCACCCCTTGAGTTGTGGCTGGATCACTCCTGGTCACCAGAAGCTGCTTCCCCAGTGTGTTGCACTCAGTTAGGCAGTGACATCTAGTGTCAGTCCAACACAGTGTGGAAAGCAGCACTGCCTGGGCAGTTCCTGCCCGTGACTGTGTTTCACCTCTTTGCTGAGGCTGAGTGGGAGCAGCTCTTTGCTGAGGCTGGTGGGAGCAGCTCTGCCACTCTGCATCTTCCTGGAGCAGGTACCAACTCACAGGCATCCCTGGTCCTGCTCTTGGAGCTGGCTGGCCCCTGGGAATCGAGGATTTGGGGTTTTAGCCTTCACTTCTCAGAAGTTTAAAAGCTTTCTGTGAGGTGAAATGGGAATAAGGCCAAGGAATGTTTGCAAAGGGCTGGGGAAGGCTCAGGACCAACCCCTCCGTGCCTGGCACTGTGGCAGAGGGATGGAGAAGAGCTGAGTTGCCCTGTTTGAGTTCTTCATTTCCTACTTGGGAAGTAGCAAGATGGGAGAGATGGAGAGAAAGCTGCAGAGAAGGCGGCTGGGCGTGGGACTGGGTGTCCCAGTTCCCTGCGTGGCTCAGGTGCCCATTTGCTGATCGTGCCATCTGTGATGGTGAGAGCTTCACCCTGCCCCACGCGCTCGCTTCTCCACGCAGTGCTTTTGAAAAGGCTCTTTAAATTGCCAAAACCCTGATGAAGTAGCAGCAGAATGGTTGGGTTTGGAGGCCTGTCTTGTCTGGATGAGGAGCGAGAAGACATCAGAGCTGAAACACTATTTCCTTGTGTCTTGGGCTTGAGGTGCTGCCTAAAAACTCAATGGGTTATTTCCAAGTATTTCAGAGAAGAGAAATAGTTTTGTTGGTCTTCCCATAAGGTAACTGGTTGGTGGTCTGGTCCTTCCCAAAACTGGTCAAGTAATGGAAGGAGGAGCAGAGGCAGAGGAGTATGGTTTATAGAAAATACTCAAGGAGAGGTGGAGCAGGAGCCTCCCTGAGGAAGGATCTGACCTGGCTGGCTGGCAGGAGCTGGGTTTCCAGTCCAAGCTGGTCTCGTGTGTTTATCCTCCAAATGGGAGCTGGAGACAGGTTTGGAGATGACTTTCATGTCTCCTGTGCAGAATGTGACTCCCATGTGGTCTGTGTCACTTCAGCAAGGGATGCTCCGTGTTCTTTAACTGTTGTCCAGCTCCCCTGAGACAAAAGAGCGCTGGCTTGGTCAGCTGTTTCTGCTAACATCCCTTTAAAGTGCATTTGTTGAGCTTTTAGTTTGCACATTTCTTGGACTTTTTATTGATGTTGCTGGTGAACTCTTCTGAATCCACTCTCAGCTTGGCAAAGAACTCCTGGACAACGAAATCAGGGAAAATAAACTCAAACCTTTTAAAGAGACATCCATCCCTCTTACTTATCCCCAGAGTTTCCTGGAATCACACGTAATTTTTCTGCCAGTTTGGCAGAATTCTTTTCGTTTGGATTAATTAAATTTAAATGTCAGATAAAACCCAGAATTAATTGATTAGAGGATTGAAATAAGAGGTGAGACAGCAAGGAGAAATTACGGGAGATGCTTGTAGGGAAGAAGGTACGAGGGGAGGTGGGCAGGAGAACGTCTCTGTTGACACGGCACGGCTGCGGCTGCAGTGGATCCAGCCCTGTCCTCCTCGGCTGCCAGAAATCCTTGAAGGATAATAACCATTGCATGGGCTCGGAATAGGTATTTTGGTGCTGCTAAAGGAAGGATTTGGCCAAAGGAGATTCATCTGAAACCAGAGAGTGAAGTTTATTGGGAACGAGTGTAGAATGATCAGCGAAAACTTCTACTTCTGAGCTGAGTGACATTTGAAAATGGAAAAAGAGGACATGAAGTGAAAAGAGAGAGCTGGAGTGGAGAACAGCAACAGCTCTGCTTTGGATGAGTTGAAGGCTGGTGGTGTGTGAGGGAGTGATTAGAGATTTTTTAAAAACATTCTTCCTTTCATAAGGACAATCTAACCTGATTTTAAACAGAAAATAGTCTTTGTTACTTTTCTTTCCTTTTAAGCTTTTCCAAAGAGAGACAAAAAGAGCTTTAAAATGTAAAAGTTGAACGCATCAATTGTGTAATTAATTACGAGTTCTTTGGCACTAGAAATGGACTTGGAAATGCCTCATAAATTTTTTCTCTAAGTTAATTACTACTTTAGTCTAAATTATTTCTTAATTACTTCTTTGAACATCTATCAGACTTGGATATTTTTTTTAAAGGATACGTCAATTTTAGTAATAGATTTGTCATGTGTGTAATTACTCGGGGTACGCTGCAGAGCGGTGTGTGTGTAGTGACAGTCCTCACCTGGAGCTGCACATTGTTCAAAGCTCTGAGCAGCAAATGCTTTATAGCTGGGAAAGGTGTTTTCTTCAGCTGGGAGAAATGTTCTGCTTTAACCAAAACCTTCCAGCCTGGAGTCTGGATGGAGTTTGGAGAGAGGCTCTTCTGAAGTCTCATCATGGAGGACTGACAACATGAAGTTGAACAAAAGCTGAAAATTGTGTTTTCTTTCTCTAGGGATCTTTCCAGAAACAAGATCAGTGGTTTAGATGTTCAGATATTCGAAAGCCTGACTTCTTTGGCAAAACTGTAAGTACACAGTGTGCCCTCCCAGCCCTCCAGCTCAGCCTGCACCTTTGAGCTGGTACCTACAGCACGTGCTTGTGCTTCACAGGTTAGCCTTGTTCTTGCTTGGCCTCATCTGTCGAGCCCCAGATAGATGTGTCCATGGAGTCCTTCCTCAAGGCGTTTAGCTGCAGGCCAGTGGATGACTGATTCCCTCTGGCATTCAGGGAGTCGGGCAGGATTTGACCTGCTGCAGTGCTAGATGGAGAGGAGATCAAGGCAAGAGAACGAGATGTGTGTACATGGAAAATTAGGATAAACTGTGATGTCCAGTCCTGCTTATCTTCTGAGGGAATTGGGTCTGAGTCTGAGGGTCCTTTGAGGAGCCCGGCACTTGTTGGGGAAAGGCCCAAGTCCCATTGCTTCCCACACCCCGAGCTGTCCCAAAAACTGCCCAGGCTCTGTGTGGGCCAGGAGAGCTTTGGCCATTAGGAAACTCACTGGTTCAGCTGTTGATCAGATGAGTTTGTTACTTGCTGATGGTTCATAGAGAAGATTAACTTGAAAAATTGGACTGTCAGATCAAAAAAGGCAGCCTCTTTACACCCCAAAATCTCCTAAAAGGAGAAGGACTCATGGAAGGACTCGGAGCATGGGGACTGGACTTGAACATGGAAGCAGTCTGCCCAGAGAGGTTGTGGAGTCTCCATCTGTCCGTCAGTCTGGACATGGTTGTGGGCAGCTCGCTGTAGGTGACCCTGCTTGAGCAGGGGCGTTGGACCAGATGATTTCCATAGGTCCCTTCCAACCTCAACCAGACTTAGTGCCTGAGTGGACATTTTGCTGTCATGTGCATGTGGCTGTTGAGACTCAAGGTGCTCAGAGGGTAACTGGTGCCCAAGCAGAGCCTGGGACAGAGGCTGATCCTGTATGTTGGCCAGGAGGTTGTTACCAGCGTGATGAACTTCCCTTTTCCCTCTTTTACAGAGATATAAGCCACAACAAGATTTCTACATTAGAAGATGGAATATTTGATAATTTATTTAATTTAAGTGAAATGTAAGTTGATGTTCTTTGTTTCCCAGTTCCCTCTTTAGACCTTTGTTGAAATAACTCTTCCCTTCCTGGTGGGGTGGAATGCAGTGCTGTCCTGAGGAGATCTGGGGCATGTACCCAACCACGCAACTGCCTTTTGGACTCTCTCTAGTTTCTTCCTCAAGCTGTGTCCTGCTCCTGGGTCCTCTTGGTGCCCTTCAAGCCTAACCTCATTCCAGGCTTTGCTTCTGTCTTCTCAATACCTCCAACCTCTGCTGCTGCCTTCTTGGCTTCCCTGCTTCTCTCCCACACCAGCTCTGCTGAGGTTCTTGTCTCTGGCCATGCTCCAGGTCACACCTGCTGATCCTGTTTGTATGGTCACACCTTGGGACTGGGGCATCTGACAAAAAGGCCACTGACCTGCAACACGGGAGACCCTGACTGAGGTGTCCAGGTCACTTGAAGATGTTCTCCCTAAGTGATTCCAGTTCTTAGGCTTATCATGGTTTTTATTTGATGTAATTACAACCTGTGCTGTTACATGAGAGGTGAGGAGGGGATGGTGCACGTTTCCAGGAGAGAGCCATGAAGTGACAGCACAGAACAGCCATTCTGGGTCTGAATGAGCCAAAGGATTAACCCCGCGATCGCTCTTGGCCAGCAAGAAAAAAGCAAAGCCACATGTCCACCCTGAGGACAGGACGCAAAAGCCATGTGCAGCTCTGTGTCTTTGCTCACAAGTGGCACTGAAAAGGCAGAAGGGATCCGGGCGAGGTCCCTGCTGGGGCTGGCTGGCAAAGTGGTGCTTTCAGTATAGAAACCCTGGGCTCAGCCCCTGCGGCAGCTCAGCCCAGCCCAGCTGGCGGCAGCTAAACAAACAGCTTTCCATCTCTGTCCTCTTCGCAGCTGAAAGCCAAAGGCTGTAATTTGGATCAAGCTTAGCTGCAATTAAAGTTTCCATCTTTTCATTAAAGTGCCACATGGAAAGATTATCATTGACTTTGCATTTCTTTTTTGACAGATCAATTTTATTCTCTGGTTTTTAATGGAGCTGTAAATAGTCTCCCTTAGCTGGTGAGGCTGCCGTTGCAGCCAACGGCTGCTAGATAGCAAACTATTTTAAATATAAGATTGTGTCTCTAATTTGCTTCTAATTGCAACAATTATTTGTAGAGTGAAAAAAAGTACTTGGAGTACTTGCCTAATTCTAGCCTCTAGAAAAATCATGTTAATTATTGCTTGATTCCCTATTCATTAACTCCCCTCGCAGTGCTTTCTGCAGGCTTTCGGTGGAGTGGCGCAGATGGGAGCAGTGAGGGATCCGCACGCTGCTGTAATTAACACTTAGCACATGTCAAGTTAATGCCTGAACTTCTGTCTGATCTCCCTCTTCCAGAAACTTAAGTTGGAATCCGTTTGTTTGTGACTGCAAACTTGCCTGGTTGCCCCGTTGGGTGGAAGACAGAAAAGTGACAGTTATTCAGGCGTCGGATACGAGATGTGCCCACCCTCCCGAGGTGGCAAACCTTTCCCTCTTCGACGTCCCGTTCGTCAACGCCACTTGTGGTAAGGAAACGCTGTGAGCTGTGGTGGGGAGATGACTGAACCAGTGGAAACCAGGGGCCTGAGGGCAACTGGGCATCACATTTAGACCTCTTTAGACCTCAAGTCACTAGTTTGAATCTAATTAAGCAAATAACTGTAGGATGTGGCTGTACCCTGATGAGTTAAGGATTGAGTCAGTCACACCAGGGCTGAGATCAGCAAACTCATTACATACCAAGCTTCAGGCAGCCATCAGATGATGCTAGCTCCATGACCTCCAGCCTTAGGCTTTCATTCTCTCAAGATTTTAACAGTCTGACTTGAAGCAGGGAAACCTCACTGGAGTTGATGGGACCTGAGGACACAGAATCACAGAGTCCCAGCATTGCCTGGATTAGAAATGCCCTTTAAGATCATCGAATCCAACCATAAACCCAACGCTGCCAATTCCACCTCTAAACCATGTCCCTGAGCACCTCATCTACCTGTCTTTTAAATCCCACCAGGGATGGTGACTCCACCACCTCCCTGGGCAGCCTGTTCCAATGCTTGACTGCCCTCTTGGTGAAAGGCACTGTTATCCCCAGTGATAATTAGTTGTTTCCCTCTTGAACTAAGTTAGTGTGGAAGCAATAATGTGAGGCTGTCTTCTGGGTGATTCAGTGTAAGGGGAGTAGGCTGGGGACAGCCTGCCAGCTACTGACAGTTGTTACTGACCAGCAGGGAATGAAGAAGTAAGACCAGGCTGGTGTTAAAAAGCAGAGCAGTTCCCATGCCATGGTCCTCCTCATGGGACTTTTCTTAAGAAAATGGCTCAACGTTTGCAGGAAGGCCGTGGAGAAAGCTGGACAGTTGGATGGATTCAATATGGGAAGATCACGCAAGGCCAGAGCTGTTGAGATGTTTGGGGGGAGATGTTGTAGCAACCAGGAGAAACAGAGGAGCAAACATGGTTGGGCTGCGTGGGCAGAGCTGGAGAGGAGGCCAGGCAGTCCCAGCTGGGCTGCGGCTGCGCGGCAGGGGCCCTGCCTGTCTGTCTGTCCCACCCCTTGCAAGCCCGTGAGGGGGGAGTGAACCTCCAGGGAACGAGCTGTTGCTCTGAGAACAGGGCTGTTGTGGCCGCTGCTGTCCGTGCTCGCGTGTCCGTGCACACGTGTGTCCATGCTCCCTGTAGCCAGGCGTGTTGTTTCTGTGCATCCCTCCCGTGCACCCATCCACACGTGTCCTTCCACGCCCCTCGGGTGCAACCTGTCTGGGCCGTTGCCCTCTTTTCTTGCACCAGATTTTTCCTGGGAGGAGATGGGAAGCTCTTGGCTCTCCCCAAGGAGGAAGGTGGCTGCAGTGAGTGCCCAGCTCCAGCGTGGGTCTGGTGGAGGGTCCAGTGGTGTTTCCCCCATGTCCCTGATGTGCCACTTTGCCCAAGTGTGTGAGGTTATAGACTTGTTGCTGGAAGCCCCAGGCAGCACACAATGAAATGTGCTGCACCAGAACAAGCCCAGGTACAGCTGAGGGACAGTCTTTTCACAGAATCCCAGAATGGTGGGGTTGGAAGGGACCTCTGGAGATCATCCAGTCCAACCCCCCTGCCAGAGCAGGGTCACCCAGAGCAGGTTGCACAGAGCTGCATCCAGGTGGGTTTGAACATCTCCAAAGAAGAAGATATTCTCTGCCCAGAGAGGTTGTGGAGTCTTGTTCTTACTTGGTGGCTGGTCCTGTGGGCTCCTTTGAGGGTCACACTCAGCAGCTCCATGTCCCATGGGACTGTCAGACTCTCCAAAGACCCGTTTTATTTACTGAGTGTCGCTGCTGCATAAATCTGTGTGACTGTCTTGTTATTTCTGTCATCATTAATTAGCATAAAGAGTTTGGAAATTGTTGCTGAGGGATTAAAGACTTCCCAGGCAAGTCTCAAAGAGGAAATACTTGGAGTAGGAGCTGCCCAGGAGAAGCCCATTCCCAGGAGTGTGGAGTGGTGTCTCCTGGAGGGTTTCACGGCTTCACAGTGTCAGTTTGCAAGAAAGTCTTCTGTTCTTTTCCCAGGAGCTCAATACATAACGTGTCTGACAAGCAACTACACGGAAGGGGCTGAACTTGTCATCCTCTTCACATCTGTTCACCCCGGGAACCTCACCGAGGAGACCTGCAGTGCCCTCTGTTATGCTGAAGACCAGGAATATGGAGGTTTCAGCACCCAGGGGCAGTGTTTGTGTGGTGCTGCCCATGAAACAAACTCTTCCTCCAGTTGTTTGCCATTTTGCACTGAGCATTCGTCCAGGCAGGCCTGTGGTGGCCCATCACTTGTCCCCTCTCCCTTCCAGGCACAGGTCTCTGTGTCTTTCACAGGACTCCAGCCCCGGTACAGCCTACACCAGACTGTGCTCTTCAACGTCAGTATTCCCATTGCTGTCAGCACTTTACTGTGGGAATTTGGGGACCAGACAGAGGTTCTCAACACCACTGGAAATGCAGCTGTCCACACCTATGCCTTACCTGGGCAGTACAATGTCACTGCCACCATCTTTGTGGGCGCCAAGGTCTTGTACGCACAGGCAGAAATTGAGGTGGTGGCTTCACCCCAACAGTTAGAACTGCAATGTCCTTCCCTGGTCAAGACAAACGAGAGTCTGGACATACGGATCCGCAACAGAGGTGGCACTGGCCTCCTGGTGTCGTATGGTATCACTGCAGAGGCTGGAGAGCTGGCCAGAGGTGAGCAGGGTTGGCTGGGTGGGTGCTGAGCAAGGACAGGGTGGCACTGGGTCCTGGACCTTCCCGTTCCATTCCTTCCCAGTGAGGAGTAAGGGATGGCTCCTTTGGGCCCTCCTTGTTCCTCTGAGTGTTTGACACTGTCCTGGGCCAAGAAGATGTCTGCACAGAGTGCACTTCAACAATGAAGAGGATTTATGGGCTTCAAGAAGGAGAGGACATTCCTGGAGCCTCGCTCCCCAGATTGGGTTGGGGTGTGTGGGCCCATAGGAAGGAAGTCATGCTTGTGTTCTTCTACCTCATGCAGCAGTTCACCCCATGTGTCCCTCTGATGGCTTGGTCTTCCCGGGCAATAACCACTGCTACCAGCTGGTGGTGGAGAAGGCTGAGTGGCTGGAGGCCCAGCAGCACTGCCAGGAGCACGGCAACGGCGAGCTGGCTTTTGTGAGCAGCCCCGAGATCCAGAGCTTCTTGGTTGCTCATGTCATCAGGTAAGTGAGGAGGGTAAGGGTTAAGATTTCCTAAGGACAGGTCTTGTGTTCCTGGGGTCACATCTGCAGAGGGGTCCAGAGGGAGGGTCCTGCTGAGCCCAGCAGGCTGGAGAGACACATGGGTCCAGGCTGAGCACGGGGAGGTTGTGGAACAGAGAGGAGGGATAAGCAGAGCTTGAGCCCTTGCTGAACTTGGCTTCTTTACTTCAAGGCTGTGGAGGGAAGAAGAGGAGTGGGACAGAAAGGCTGGAGGTCAGAACTGGGAGTTGTGGGATTGCTGCTGGTGGGTGTCTTGTACTCTACAGTTGTGCCTGTGGGTGCATCTGAAATGGTGCAGAGAGGTGCAGGGCCAGGAGCCAGCAGGGCTGGGCTGAGCAGACCCGGGAGTCCAGCAAAATCTGCAGGCTTGAGTTAGACAGTGGAGAGGGTCAGGTGAGGTCCAGAGGGTGTTTGGCTGTCAGGCAGGGCCTGAGGGTGACCTTGCAACCAGCTCCCTCCATCAGCAGAGTTACAGCTGGGTTGTCCCATGTGTGACACCATGGCACCCAACAACCGCTCTAGCAAAGCCCAGGCAGTCCTGCCTCCCGGCTGGGATCCTGCACCCTCCAGCCTGAAGCTCAGAGCTCTTCCCCTCTTCTTTTGCCTCCTGAGGAGAAGCAGTGTTCCTCTCCAAGTGTCAGGCTCCAGCAGCATCTGTTCCACCTCAGGACTTGACTTTTATAAACAGAGAGCACTGGAAGTGTCAGCCTTTGATTCCATCCACCCCTCTCAGTGCCCTTTCTGCCACCAGCCGTCTCGGAGGGAGGATGACCAGGAGAGCTTGCAGGGCCCTGACAGCTCTTGTCAGCTCTCCCAGAGGCAGATGTTGGAGGTGGCCTCTTCATAAACACAGCCCAGAAAGCACATGTGAAGGGAACAGCTGCTGGTGATGTAGACTTTGATTTTGAAGGTCTCACAGCCCCTTCTTCCCAAACTTGTATCCTTGCCCCGTTCCCTTCACACTGGGATTTATCCTGCGATTGCAAACACGAGGAAGAGGAGTCTGTCCCTTCCCGCGGGTTGGGGACCGGTCACTTGGTGCTCTGAGTGACCAGGCGTTGCGTGCAGGGCTTTGATGGACGGCAGTGCAAGGAAATCATGAGACCTCAGAAGGGAATGAGCCGGCCAAGCTGTTCCCCAGCTGCTGCCCCACGTTGCTCTGCTCCCGGCCCCCTTTATTCCATGTATTTATTGTATTAATCCATTGGGATAAACAGGAATGAGGCAGTTCCAGGAGGCGATTTCCCTGGCGATAGAAGGCGGATCAGCCGAGCTGTGGGTTTGTGGAACTCGCAGCCTCCGTGGTTTCTTGTGGGAAAATGACAGAAGCAGGAATCTGTTTCCCATTAGAGCACGAGGCAGTGAGCACCGCGCGCTCCTCTCCTTCCCTCCTGTCGTCTGACGGCCTCCCCGGGAGCAGGATGTGCTGAGCTGGTCCCCTCCCCACCTCCAGAAGCAGAGTGCTCCAGCCCACACCCCTTCCAGGGGACCCCACTTTCCCCTCTGAGGCAGCGAGGGAGACCCCCTCCCCTTCCAGGGCTCCTCAGGCTTCATTCTGATCCCTCTGCCCCGAGCAAGGCAGCTTGTTCCTTCCTCGGAGGCAGAAGGATGCCCACATCTTGCTTCAAAAAAGGATGTCAAGAGTCTTTTTGTTCCTCTCTGCAAGGTGGTGGGCCAAGCAGCAGGCAGGGGTGGGAAGCCAGCCAGCCTTTTTCCCTTTCCCTTTCCCTTTCCCTTTCCCTTTCCCCTTCCCTTTTCCTTTTCCTTTTTCCTTCCACTTTTTTCCTTTTCCTTTCCCTTTCCCTTTCCCTTTTCCTTTTCCTTTTCCTTTTCCTTTTCCTTTTCCTTTTCCTTTTCCTTTTCCTTTTCCTTTTCCTTTTCCTTTTCCTTTTCCTTTTCCTTTTTTCCTTTTTTTCCCTTTTTTCCCTTTTTTCCCTTTTTTCCCTTTTTTCCTTTTTTTCCTTTTTTTCCTTTTTTTCCTTTTCTCCTTTTTCCCCTTTTCCCTTTTTTTTTGGTGACTTGCAGTTAGATCATAGCTGGCATTAGAAAAGGCAAATCTCTATCGAGTTGTACTGATGGCAGCGAGCAGGCAGTGTTTTAGCCTGTTCTCCCACCCCCTGCCAGTGCTTCGGCAGCAGAGCCCAGCACTTATTTATTTTTTAATCTTATTTGCAACGAAAACTACTGATTCACCGAACAGTTATTTTTGTCATCGTTTTTCAGCGTGACCTCATTAATCATCTCATCTGGCATGAGCCTGGCAGGGGAGAGACACCAATTATCGCCCTGGTCTGCTTTTTGCAGAGCGGTTGTACCACCCTGGAGAGGGCCAGGCTGTAGCTGGATTGGTTGCAACCTGCAGGAGAAAGCGTGGGGAAGAAGCTGGTGGCTTTGAGGGTGCAGGATGAGGCTGTGTCCCCCCGTCTTGAAGAAGTTAATATGGAACAAATGCCTCACTTTCTCCTGGGTGCGATTGGAAACAGTTGTCCAGGCTGTTTGCGGCTATGAAAGACCACTCAGCACTTTCCACCAGAATCTCTGCTGGGATTCAGCCAGTTTCCAAATGTGGAAGGGACATTTCATCTTCCTAAAACGATCCTGGCAGTTTCTTGTGGGGGGGGGGGGGGGGGGGGCTCCCCCGCGCG
>NW_010337355.1:17426-24726 GCF_000700745.2 Antrostomus carolinensis | reverse complement strand
CCCCCGCGGCTGCTGCCTTTCAGTGGTGGCTGAGGATGGGTCAGTTGATCATCTCCCAGCAGCCCCATCAAAGATGCCCCAGTTTGAACAGGAGCTCCTGTACCTGCCACCATCTCTGAGGTTTAATCCTGTTGCTGGTGCCAGTTCTAATTGCGGTGAAGAATTGTCTGGTGGTAAATTCCAAAAGTCTGCAGAAATAAAGCAGAAGTTTTCTAAAGGCTGAGGCTTCTTCAAACAGTTTTATGTGACATTCCCCTTCAGCCATGACTCAATACGGGCTTCAGAGCGTCGGTGAGGGTGGTTCATGCTGCAGCACAGGGAGGTCCTGCAGCACAGGACAGACTGCTCTCCTAAGAGGGCTCGGAGTTGAAGTCAACCTGCTGATCCTTCTTAGCTTGCAGGTAGTCCTGCTTCCCTGTGTTGTGTAGGGTTTTTACTCCCCCTGGCAGAGCTGGTCTCCCTCCCAGCCCCCAGGAGTGGCCACCAGCCCCCTGTGCCCGCGGGGAGCAGAGGCCGGGTGCGCTGATGTTCATCCCGTATCATCAGATCATAAACAGACTGATAGGAAGGAAGCAACTCCAACTTGGGGAAGCAGAAGATGTGCAGTTGGAGGGAGTCCTGGGAATTTCTGAGCCCAGTAAAACCTCGTGGTTCTCTCCAGCCACTGTCATCTCCTGCCGTGTTTCATTATCATTCTGATATCTTTGTGCTATACCAGTTGTGACTGGTATGAATCAGTGCTCACCAGGACCTCACTAGCCCTGTGGTGCTGATGGAGCCTTTAACTGGGTCCTCAGGTAACCTGCGTGAGAGGACTGGCACTTTGGGCATGGGGTGACTCAGGTTGTGGGGCAGGGATCATTGTGGGGCTGACTCAGCAGCACTCAGCGACCCCTGAGCTGCTTCTGCCCCCAGCTCAGCTGCGCTGGAGAGCTGGTGTTGTCCAGATCCTTTTGGCTCAGCTGTCCCCTCAGTCTGTCAGAGGGCAGGTGACTTTCTGTAGCCCTTAGGACAGAGGTTTGAAGGGCTGGTAGATGGCAGGGTGGTGTGCCGTGAGGGAGCTGCTGTTGAAGAGCCAGGTTCTGGGGTTAGAATGGCTACTGCCATCCTTTAGTAACCAAAGAGCTCCATGAAATGCAGCCTGTGACACCCGGATGAAGCTGCTGCTGTTAAGATTATTATTTTCATAGAGAACCAGAGATGGCTTCTATCCCAGATCTTTCTAATACTCCTGATTTCCTGAAATCCTTCCCCCCACTTTTTTTTTTTTATTATTTTTTTGAAGGAGCCTTGATGTCTGGATTGGATTCAATGATTTTGCAAGTACTGGAGCGCAGCAAAGAGGTGAAGGATTTAATCTGGAGAGCTGTCAGAACTGGCTGCCAGGTGAACCCCATCCATCAAACGCTGACCACTGTGTCCGGATGGGCCCCACGGGCCAGTGTAACACCGACCTGTGCATGGCCAAGCACAGCTACGTCTGCGAGTACAAGCCAAAAGGTGGGCTCTGCTTCTCTCCTGCTGCCCGCTGGCATCGTGGGCAGGTGGGCATCCCATTCCCTGGCATGTGCCAAGGAAAGATGGGGCTGCATGGAGGGGTCATCCAGAGCATCACCCCAGATCAGGTGGGACTGGCAACAACCATGATTTTCCCAACAGAGGTTTGACTGCTAAACTCTCCAGAAACCTGCTTGAGCCCAAAGGGAAGAACTTGGCCCACTCCAATCTCTGCCATCAATAGAAGTAGAGAAGGGGACGAAGCTCTGAGACAGAGCTTTGGAAATAGTTTTGCTCTCTGATTTGAGCACTCTGCTGCTGCCAGGATCTGAGGCCATGTTGCTGCTTTGGTGGCTCTTCCTGTCCTTCTGTGGCATCCTGTAGTGTGAGAGGTGTGATTTAAAAGACTATAGGGCCTTGGGGATCATTAGGTGAGCTTTGATATGATGTCTGCTGTGCAGGTTTGTGTTTCTGCAGCCTCCCAAATCTCCCAAAGTGGTGTAGGGAGTAAGAAAGAAAAGCAGAAAGGACATGAAATATGGGAGAAGATTTAGGTAAGAAGGAAAAGCCAGTGCAAGGAGGAGAGCCCAGTGGCCCTGGTGTGCTGGTGGTGCTCAGTCCCCAGTGCCTGACCTCGCTGTGAATGAGCCAGAGGTGTTGCTGCTGGTGGAAACCAGCTGGTCCTGCCCACATTTCCCGTGAAGTCCAAGGGGACAGGGAGGATGGACAGTGCACATCATGCTCAGAAATTCAAAGCAAATCACGGAGTGTTGGAAGGGAGAAGTATTTGTGGAGTTCCTAGAAATCAAAATTGCTGAGAATTGCAAATGTAAACGTTGCTTGTGCAGGATGAGAAAGAAATCAAAATACCTGTCAGAAAAAGAAGGAAACGACAGGATTACAGCAGCTGCTTCTCCAGGGAAGCTGGAGTTACGGATTCCTGTGTGGTCCAAGCTCTGCTACAGCTTCGCTGCACGGTGTGGGCACGTGTGAGCCGGGTGGGGGAATGACTTCAGGCCTTGGGCTTTGTTCAGCTATTTCCTTAGTTCAAATATTTCCCTTCTAAACAGGAGTTCTCTTAAATGCTGAAAACTTCTTTGTGGGAGACCCTGTGTTCGACACACATGAGGCTGTGAAAACTGTGACAGAAGATGTGCTGTCAGCTCCGTGGCCAGCTGTGGAGGTAGGAGGGGTTTGCTCAGCCTGCTGCTGCAGAGGTGGCCTGAGGCAGGTGAGAGCCGTGTTCGTTTTGCAGGTGCTGGTGTTCCCTGAGCTGGCGTTCAGGCACGAGGGATATTTGACTGCCCTGGAGTTTGTGACACAGGAACTGCATCAGCCCGTCCAAGTGAGGTTCCAGGTGCATAGACCGATAGATGGAGAAGGTGAGGCATCTCCTCAACACTTCTGGTATTGTCAGAGCTGACACCATCAGGGCCATGTCAAACTTGAGTGTGTGGGGCCTTCTTGTGGCCCCTCTGTCTTCAAAGCAGAAGCTTCACTCAATCCCAGCATTGCCTGGACTGGAAAAGCCCTTTAAGCTCATGGAGTCCAACCATGAACCCAACACTGACAAGTCCCCTATGACTAACCCATGTCCCTCAGCACTGTGTCTACACGACTCTTCAATCCCTCCAGGGATGGGGACTCCACCACTGCCCTGGGCAACCCCTTCCAATGCCTCAGAACCCTTTCAGCAAAGAAATTCTTCCTCACATCCCATCTCAACTGCCCTGGCCACAACTGGAGCCCATTTCCTCTTGTCCTGTCCCTTGGTCCTTGGTTGAACAGACCCACCCCCACCTCTCTCCACCCTCCTCCAAGGGACTTGCACAGAGCCAGAAGGTCTCCCCTCAGCCTCCTTTTCTCCAGGCTCAACAACCCCAGTTCCCTCAGCCACAAGGGAACTCAGCACACTTGTGCTCCAGACCCTTCCCCAGCTCTGCTGCCCTTCTCTGGACACACTCCAGCACCTCCATGTCCTTCTTGGACTCAGGGGCCCAAAACTGAACCCGGCACTTGAGGTGTTGCAGCCTTAGAGGCTCAGAGATTTGGTTCTATTTCTTGAGGAGACTAAAGTACAAAATCTGCAGGTATGGTTGGACAGCCTGAGGTTGCTTTGGAGAAGTGATTGTCCTGGAGAAATTAATAGAGGGAGAAACCCATCCCCATGCATGAAGAAAATGTGAGTGTCAGGAACACGCGTAGAAGTGAATTAATCTTCTGGGCTGTACTTTCATACTTTGGGAAGACATGACATGTCAAATGGGAATGTGTTCTGGTCCATCTGGCCCCACAGGTTAACAAGGAAGAACATTTTCCCGAGCCCATTTCTTCCTGATGGATGAGATAATCTAATAAGCCTTTCAGTTCCCGTACAACAGCTCCAGAGTCACAGTTTTGGCAACCATTAATTTTGCAGCAGAATGTTTGCTGCAGCCGTGGGCTTGGCTGGTTACGAAAGGATATTTTTTGACACTGAGAAGCTGATACTTCGACATGGAAACATGAACTTAAGAAAAGTTGCTTCATGTGTTTTCAGTGTCAAAGCCAGTGCGGCTTTTGCTTGGAGTCGCTTTCACTTGAACATAGATCTCTTTTAGATTGCAAATGGATGCATTCTCACTGGGAAAGACTGACTTTGCTTTTAATGATCTTTGTGCCTTTCTGAAGTTTTCCTGTAGAACAGGACACGTGTCTCACATAGTGCCAGGACATGTTGCAGTTGCAGCTTTTACTGAGTGGAGAAGAATAGTGAATTTGGAGCGAAGGAGAAGTGCACTACAAGTGTGACTTGTCAGAATGATGATCTTTGCTTTCTCTTTCATTTCTTCCAGACTACCAGGAGGGGAAAAATGCTACAGAACCATTCCACACTGCTCAGGATGACGGGAACTGGACTCTGCTTGATTGTCCTCCTGGTTTCCAGTGGTGTCATTTGACTAATTTGTGCTCATCACTAAATGACTGCTGCAACGCCACCGAGTGTGCCAACAGTTCTCTTGCCAGCAGCCCTCCCCCCGTTTCCCCTCAGCACAATGACAGCCAGCTCAGCTATGAACTCATCGAGGAATTTCTCTTTACAATACCAGCTGGCCCTTCTTCCCAGTATCTGGTCAGTGTTTATTAGCTGCTGTAACCAGTGAGTAGGTGGGGCAGTTTTCTCTTGAGTGCTTTGGGTAAATAAAGCATTGTTCCCAATTTGCAGATGGAGATACTGAACTCCATTCAAATGAAATGACTTGCCCCGTGTCACACGTCCCACCACTTTCCCATCTTTCCCCCCCTAAGCCCTGGACTCCCTGCAGTCACCTGCTGCCGTAGCACGGTTGGTCAGAAGGCTGCACAGATTTCCTGGGCTGTTCCCGTACTCAGTGGAGATGGTAGAGCATAAAGCTGACTTCTGTGTTAGCATCTTTGGTTCCAAGTGGCCGAGGAGAGCAGAGTGGTGAAATGTCTCCCCATGCTGCATTTGGGTCGGCGGCTTTTCTGCTGGTTTCCACTTGGCAGTAAATCCAGCTGCCTTGTCCAGGCAAGAGCTGGGTGCTGAGTGTTCTTAACTTCAGACATCAATCAAAAATGTCTCTCTCTGCAGGTCACGTTCAGAAAAGAAAGTATTTTTGTCAGAGCTGAGGATATCTTCAGTATCCAGCACAATGCAGACCTGGGCTTACCCCTGCAGTGCCAGCCAAGTACCTCGTCCCCTTACAGAACCAACGTCTTAAGCACAAACTCTTCAGAGTGGGCACTTGGCCTGTCCAACGGCTCCATCGATGCCACCTGGATGAACAACACTGTGTGCTCTCTCCGAGTTCACTACGCTGAGGAACAGCTGGTCCCGGTGATCAGCCCCCACAACGCCGGGCTGGAGCATCCAGGTCTCTACACGGTCAGAGCCAACGTGGACAATGGGATCTTCAGCACCAACCTGTCGTGCAGTTTCTGGGTGACTTCCTGGGTGTCAGGCTTGCGTGTCATCCACCCCGCTCCTCAAGGCAGCAGGGTCTACCTGCCGTCCAACCACACTACCCTGGTTGTCAAACTCTCCTCAGGGGTGAACGCGACAGCTCGCTGGCTGGGGGACAACCACACCTTCCCCTTCGAGGGGTCCTGCCCAGCGGCTCTGGAACGACTGATAGCTGACTGTGCCAGGGAGACCAACGACACCTGGTTTGCTGTGGTCAACCTGAGCGGCCTCAGGGAGGGGGTGAGCACCCACGTCCTTGTTGCGGAGAACTCCGTGAGCTCCCAGAACATCACCATCACAGTGAAGGTGGAGGAGCCCATCCGCGGGCTGCGGGCCACCCCTGACCCCGAGAGCAGAGTCCTGCTAAATACACGAGTGGTGAGTGGTTACTGCTGCTTTTAATCAATCAGGAGCTTTTTTTAGCCTTTACCTCTAAGGGTGTGGGTCTGGCTCACGAGGAGGGCCGGGGCTTGGCTCCACACCGGTCAGGTGCAGCACTGCTTGCAGCTACGCGCTAGCTCCAGGCCGTGCCAACAGCGCTTCTGCAGACACGGGCGTGTGGCAGGAGCACCAGTGCTCTCCAGCAGGAAGGCAGCTCAGCTGTACATTCACTTTAACTTCCTCCAAGGTAAGGCAGAACCTCCTGTGAGGGGAATATTGGCTTTCCAGTTCCACAGAAAACCAATGAAAGGCCAATGAAAGGCCAATATTTATCTTCTTTTGACTTGTCAAGGTAGTTACTCCTTTAGGTGTTAGTAAATCCTCAATTCAGCTGGCTGAAGCTATAAAAATGCTTCATCCTTCCATCAAAGTCTTGGAATTACTCTGGTGTTTGCAGTCTTTTTTGTTCTCCAACCCCTTGTCCCCAGAGCTACAGCCGAGCCCTTGGACCCTGTTCAGTAACTGCCCATCGGTATCTGTGACACGCTCTGCTCGGTCTCTGGCTGCTTCTGGCAGAACCCTGTGCCTGCAATGCCTGTTGGTCTCACCCTTCCTGGCTACCTGGTGTGCTCAGGAGGCACTGGAGCAGGGAGGAGGGAGCTTACCCTGTCCAGTGCAGGTCAATGATTTCAGCCTTTGGGTCAGGCACCATCCATGGATGAGGGTCAGAGACTCAGCTTGCAGGGGTAGCTGAAGCTGAGTTGTTTCTGCAGAGATATCGGGAAGTTTTTTAGCCAGCAAGGAGAGCTGATGACAGGCACAGAGCACTGGGGTGCAGGAGCAGGCACTATGGGTTCTGCTCCCAGTTCTGCTGTTGATTTATGGAGTCGGGGTTGGCATTTCTCTATCAGCAACAAATCTTGCGGCTCTGTGTCGTGCTCTGAGGCATCCCAGTGTGTGATGCCTCCCAGTCTGGCTCTGCTCCCTCTCCAGTTCAGCTGGAGAGCTGGGAAGTGCTGTGCATGCTTTTCTCTTGCGCTAGTGTAAAATGTCCTCATGCCTTTCAGAGCTACGTCCCTGTGATGGAAGCTGGGTCAGATGTGACTTTCCGATGGACAGTAGATGATAAGCCATCTTTCACTTTTTACAATGTTGTCTTCAACGTTATCTACCAAAGCCCAGCTGTGTACAAGCTCTCGGTAAGCCAAGGCCTTTCCCATGGTACCATTTCAGTCCTGAGTTTCCATCTCATCCCACAAACTAAGCAGGAAAAGCAGCAGGGAGAGGAGAAGGCAGAGTTCAGTTGAGGAGGTTTTCACTGTGCTCCTAACGAGCTCCTCTGCTGTTTCTCACTGAGCTGCTCTTGCAAATGCGAATAGTAAGTTTCTTCCTGCTCTTCCCTTACAGCTGACTTCGCTGTCTTCCTCGGCTTTACTTTCTCCTCTTTTTCTCCATGTT